>NC_141544.1:40164440-40315274 GCF_021556685.1 Rattus norvegicus | reverse complement strand
ATATTCGGTTGCTCTTAGTTTTTAGTTCGAAGAATCTAATGTTAAGGTCTTTATTCAGTGCGACTCCTTTTTCCTGCTGTGTGTAGATCTGAGCTCTTCTTTTCTTCTGGGAGAGTAACCCTCGGTTATTATTGCCTAGGCTGTCAACAGAGAGGACCAGATCGAGCTCTGCTGAATGCTCAGCGGTCATTGCGGCGTTTTTCGAGTGCTTACGGTTTATAATGCAGCAGAACCTAGGTGAGGAGGAGATGGTGCAGATGCTCATCGGTGAGCAGGTACGTTTGCACGCCATCCATGCTGTGCACATAGATAGAACTCACCGGGTCCTCCTCACCCTTTGGCAGTTAGCCTCCCAAAGGATTTCACTTTGAAATTTACAAATTGAATAGTACATTTCTGACTGTATAAATAACAATTCTGTACTGTCAGTTGTTATCGTAATACCCATATACTAATTTACCACATTCTGTCTCTGGATTTAAATCCCTGACTTCTTTAGAAAGAGACAGTGCAAAACAGAAGTGGCTTGGTGCTTTTGGCGATGTGTAGTGAGGTTTCAGTTATTCAGTAATAATACTCTTGTTATTTCTAAAGTGCTCATACGCATTTACGCCTTTATGAATTTGACTCTGAGATCCGTGAGAGAGCAGGCTCTATAATTATAGAAGCCTGTATATTTGATATTATCTTAGATATATTCTCTCTCTCTCTCTCTCTCTCTCTCTCTCTCTCTCTCTCTGGTTTTTCGAGACAGAGTTTCTTTGTGTAGCCTTGGCTGCCCTGGAACTAGCGCTATAGTCCAGGCTGGCCTTGGACTCAGAGTTCAGCCTGCCTCTGCTGTGCTGGGATTAAAGGTATGTGCCACCACTGTCCAGCTGTCTCTCACTCTGTCCGAGATTTTGTGGGTACTTGTGGGGTGTGAGTATAGGCACCTGATGGTCTAGATGAAGGATTCGGGTCCCCTGGAGCTGGAGTTAGAGGTGGTTGTGAAGTAGCTGTAATTGGTGCTGGGAACTGAACTCCAGTCATCTACAAAAGCAGTACATACTTTTAGCTACTGAGCCATCTCTAGCTCCATTACCATCTCTTATCTGTCTGCCTGCCTGCCTTTTTTCCTTCCTTCCCCCCTCTCCCTCCCTGCCTCCTTCACTTCCTTCCTTCCTTCTCTCTCCGGGTTTTGAGAGGGTTTCTCTGTCGTCCTGTCAGTCCTGGAGCTCTGTAGAGCAGTCTGTCTGTCAGTCCTGGAGCTCTGTCGAGCAGCCTGGTTCCATCTCTCGCCTTTCTAATTCAGGAAAGATATTATAAGTCTTTGCTGCCTAAGTGCTCCAATTATTTTTCACATGATTTATGGTTTATTATTTATACAAGGTCTCATGTAGCCCAGCCTAGCCATCAGCTTCCTGTGTAGCCAAACTATATATGTTAAGGAAGCCGAGTGATTCCACTTCCCAAGGCTAGAATTACAGGCATACACCACTTCATCTGCTTCTAATCTTGTATGTTTTTTGTATCTTTTAATTAAGTGAGGAAAATGCAAAACCTGATCTTAGAAAATACAAAGAAAACTGGATTGTGAATTATGGTTGAGTATATCATAAAATTGAGGTGGAATAGAGTGAAAGTGTCAAATTTTTTGAATGAGTGGAAAATAGTTACAGTTTTCAGATGTATGAGGGGAAAAAGTTATTACCAAATAGGAGGAGAGAGAGAAAGTGTGTATGTGTGCGTTCGTGTTTAAGTGTGTGTGAATGCCAGAGGATGACTTCTTGTGTCATTTCTCAGGACTCCACTCCTTTTGCTTTTTGAAGAAGGCTTGAAATGCACAGATTTGTGTGCTGCCAGTGAACCCAAGGATCTGGTCTGATTGGGTTTTTTTTTTTTTTTTCCTTTAACATAGATTTTGGGGATTGAACTGAGGTCTACATCCTTGCTTGGCATGCACGTTACAGCCTGAGTCATCTCCCAGGTCCTCAAATAGGATACTTTATAGTGCTTTAACCTTGTTTAAACTCTCTTGAAAACAAAATTAAAAGTTTGTACCTTCTCTTTCAGTTGATCCCATTTATTGATATAGTTCTCAAAGACTCAGGACTGCAACACGGGCCGCTGTTTAACCATTTAGCAGACACGTTGAGTTCTTGGGAAGCCAAAGCAGATGTAGAACAAGACGCCGAAACTGTTTACAACCTGGAGAAGGTTCTGCTAAGTTTCTGGGAAAGGCTGTCAGAGATCTGCATTGAGAAGATCAGTGAGCCAGAAGCAGACGTGAAGTCTGTTTTGGGTGTATCTAACCTAGTAGGGATCCTTCAGAAACCAGAGAGCTCACTGAAATCAAACAGAAAGAGGAATGGCAAGGTCAGGTTTGTCATCGATACACCTGAAGCTCCTAAGGGGAGTGAAAAATGTGTGTCTTCAGAAGGAGAGAACAGCGAAGGCTCTGAAGGAGGAGGGACTGGGTCCTCTCTCAGTTACAAATCTTCAGACGTAGTATCTCCTCTAAGGAAAAAACCTCTGGAAGACTTAGTCTGTAAACTTGCAGAGGTGAGCATTAGCTTTGTCAATGAGCAGAAGTCAGAGCAACACCTGCAGTTTCTCTCCACGCTGCTTGATTCCTTCTCCTCAGGCCAGGTGTTTAAAATTCTCCTTGGTGACAAACAGAAGAATATTGTCAAAGCCAAACCTCTGGAAATAACCAAACTTGCAGAAAAGAACCCTGCAGTTCAGTTCTTATATCATAAATTGATAGGCTGGCTAAATGACAGCCAGAAGGAAGACGGGGGCTTCCTGGTGGACATCTTGTATAGTGCTCTCCGATGCTGTGACAGTGACGTGGAGAGGAAGGAAGTCTTGGATGATCTAACTCAGGTATGACTCACCTAAGGTTTCAAACGTTTTTAGGATGGGCGATAAGGATGAGCATGCAGCTGTAGTGTTCCTGGCTGGGCTCTGAGCGTCAGTCTGAAGACAGCATGCTCTCCCTGCTAGCTGGCCTGCCACACTGAGGCAGCTTGTTTTGGATGTGGGGAGCTTCAGTCATGTTTTCAAAGCTTGTGCATTTGTCCTGTAACTTTGTAACTTTGTCTTTTTCAGGAGGACCTGAAGTGGAGCTCTCTTCTTCGGGTCATTGAAAAGGTATTTTAAACCCCCATCCCATCCCCTTTCTTTCTTTTTCTATTTCTGTGTGCAGATATAGAAATTAAAACCACAGTCCTACTCTCATGCTGACTGTAGTGGTGTTTGAGAGAGCACATTCTGACTGTTGTCAATTCTAATGAGAAACGGATCTGAAAAGGCCAGTTGGTTTCTTAGCTGATGATGCAGCATTGAGTGCAGTACAGTATTCTAAAGGGCTGTGAGGTTTCTTCTGCTCTCCGTGGTCTAAAGTTAAGCAAGCGATTCTAGCTCTGACTGCACACATCTGCACACGCCCTTTTTCCTGTCTGGAGGGCTGTGCAGGATGCGAGAATGTTTCAGCCTTGTGCAGTTTACCACTTGATTACATAAGAAAACTGATAATAAAGGAACCAGATGAAGTCAAAGGATGCAATTCAGAAAAATTTAAAAAGGCCTTAGTATTCTTTTCTTTTTGCTTTTTTTTTTTTTTTTTCTTTCTTTTTCGGATCTGGGGACCGAACCCAGGGCCTTGTGCTTGCTAGGCAAGCGCTCTACCACTGAGCTAAATCCCCAACCCCTAGTATTCTTTTCTAATGGTGATTTTTAAATGGCATAACTAAATTCTCAACTGTAGATGTTTTTGATGAACTTAAAAAGACCTCCTCCTAGAGTGTATTTTACTGATATTTCTATTTCACCTGAATTTGTGTTTTTCTTGTGCTTTTTTTTTTTTTAAAGTGGTAGTCATAAATACAAGACAAAATCAGTTATCCTAGTAATTTCTTTCCTTTTTTTCCTCTTTGCTCTACTGGGGATTGAACCTAGAGCCTCTGACATGCTTAGCAAGCCTCTGTCACTGAGCTATGCTTCAGTCCCATTGTATGTCTAGTAGACATCAGAGGTGATCAAGTATACTCACACTGTTGCTTAATTTTACAAACTTTTTTTATTTTGCGAAAGTACATTATGGTTGTTAGGGAAGCTCAAAGGTAGAGCACTTGCCAAGTGTGTTTGGAGTCCCAGGTTTGATTTGTACCAGTACAAAAAATGAAAAGTTAAGTAGACGAACTCCTTTCACTTGTGTTTATAGAATGCCCAGTTTCACCAGTTGGTTTACCTTTTACAAAATGTAAGTGTGGACTGGTTTTTTTTTTTTAACTGTTTACTGAGAATTATAGCTTCCAGGCACACAGTTTCTTTGGTTCGATCAGTATTCTGTAAGCAAGCTCTATGAAGAGCTCGAGGGGCTGCTTGAGAAGCCTTGAGTCAGAACAGGGAGAGTCAACCATAAAGACTCACTGGGTAATGGTGCCTGCTGAGCCTTGCGGCCTGAGCTCGAGCCCAGTGACTCACATGGTTGAGGAAAGAACAAACTCTTGCAGTTTGTCCTGTGATCTTCGTACTTGAGCCGTAGGTCCTGTCTACACACATACAATAAGTAAGCATGTCTCACACATGCATTCACACATTGATGCGTGCGCACACACACACACACACACACACACACACACACACACACACACACACACACACTCTACAAATGTAATTTTTTAAAAGTAAGAAAAGAAAGAATAAATGTATAACTACCCACTTGATGTCAACTGTATCAGCCTGGTCATCTAGGACTTATGTCTGTTTAACGTCTTCCTGACGTAGTGTTTGTAAGGTTCCAGTTCTCTGGGCTCCTGACACTTCTGACTGTCCTGGCTTCTTACAGCTGCAAAGAGTCTTTCGCTAGCTGCGCTGAAGCACTGCAACTCTCATGTTCATGTCTTACTAACTTGAGGGTCATTTTACTCTACCAGGAGGGAAATCTGAAAATTAAACCTGTTGGTTTATAAGTTATGAAGTGGGCCCCAGTTGGTTGAGAGACGTCAGAGATTGTAAGGCTAGCTTAATGATAAGGCTTAGATTGAAATTCTAGCTCTGATTGTCTATACTTTTTTAATATAAAGATAAGCAGTTTTTAGTCACTACCCAACGTGCACTTGGGTTTTCTTTTTTTCCAGGCTTTGAAATGAACCAAGTTGCAAATCCTTTCTTCTCAACCTTTAAAGCAAAAGAAGCCCTGGGAACATGGATCAGCATGGTTTTGGGGGTGGATTTACAAGTTTTTCTCTCTCACTTCCCCACTCAACAAAAATAAAAAAGTTACATTAGATACTTGGCCTTAGGTACTCTGTTTCAGAGACTCTGGGGAAGTAAACCCCACTGTTAATATCGAAGAAGTAGCTGGCCATTATTATTAATTGTTCCTTAATATCAGAAAAAATTAATGAACAAAAATGTACCATTAAGAGGCCATTTATTTATAAACTATCTTCAGAGTTCACTCATTGTTCATTGAACATATCTTCAGGATTGGTAGCAGGCATCAAAGAAGTTCAAAACAGTTTTTGTTAGCAGGGAACTCAGTCTTATTGGAAAGACAAGACACACACAGAGATGAAACATTTGTATAATAGTACTTTCTAGTAAGTGCTTTAGACAGTCAGAGACAAGTAGTTGGCTTGGGCAGAGAGAAGAAAGTCTATCTTGGACTAGAACGGATGGGGTGATCTTGAAAACCAGGTGGGATTGTATGGGTTTTGATATGTGGGGATCTGTGTGGTTGGGGTAATGTAACAAAGCTGGGGAGTGATGTCACTAGGGTCACTGAGGACAGGAAGACAGCAGAGAGAGAGCCAGGACCAGGGGAGGGAAGGGAGCTAGTAGCATTCGCATACTAATCCAGACACATCTTTTGATCTGGCTTCTAATCTTTAGTTTTATGGTTTTTAGGCATGTTCTAGTTCAGACAAACATGCTTTAGTAACTCCTTGGCTAAAAGGCAGTATTCTTGGAGAGAAATTGGTTGCCTTGGCAGACTGTCTTTGTGGTAAAGACTTGGAATCCACAATATCTTCCGAATGTCACTCTTCCGAACAGTGGACTCTGCTAAGACTGGCACTGTCTCAGCACCTTAAAAACGGTAGGGATACAACTTGGCTTTCTAGCAGGGTTGATAATCCTTTCTACCTCCTAGGGGGATTCCATACTTTTAATTTGAATATTGTTGGTAGAGATAAGACATGTTTTCTCAAATACCTTATATTTGTTATAAATACTGTGTTTGTTACATGGTATTACTCAAGGTATATAATGTTATTCATTTTGATTTCTAATTCTTTGAAATAATAACCACTGTTGAATTTTATAGTCCATGGCTGGGTTTTACTCAAAGTTTGCTTTTTAAAGCTTGAGGGCTATCACATGTTAGAGGCATGTTGACTTTCTAGATGTTTTTGCTGTTTAATATAATCACATTTTCTGGTTTTTGTTTTTGTTTTATTTGTAGATTACTTGATTGGAGAAGTGTACGTTGCAAGAATTATTGTTAAACTTCATGAAACTTTATCCAAAACCAAGGACTTCTCAGAGGCAGCAGACAGTGACTCTTCAGTGTCTTTTGTCTGTGATGTGATCCATAGCTTCTTCAGCTCAGCAGGAGGAGGCTTGCTAACGCCCGCATCCGAAGACTTGTTGTTAACTCTCTTTCAGTTATGCGCCCAGAGCAAAGAACGAACACACTTGCCAGGTAAGAGCCTACTGCTCAAGTATTTGGTTGGGAATCTCCGGCTCTGACCTTCATAGTGTAAGTGCCCGGGCTTTTTTACTTGGATCGTCATGTGTTTGTCAGTTTAAAGAACCTTGAGAAAATATTACTGTCATATTTTTAGCTAAAAATAAATATAACCCAGCTAAAAATAAATATGTAGATGATATTTCTACTGTGCATGTTGATATCGAGGCAAACAGTTTGCGAGGGGCCATACTAGAGTCTGAGCCTCTTCTCTCTGGAGCACTGACAGGACACTTCATTTCTGTTAGGATTACACGTATTTGTTTGGTGTGGCCCTTTGTTGTCCACCGTGAACTGTGGAGGTCAGAGGACAGCGAGGAGGTTGTCCTTGCCTTCTACCCCATGGGTGTCGGTAGAACCCTCAGGTTCTTAGGCTTAGGGCCAGTGGAGAGCTCTGCCTGCCTCTGCCTCTCTAGTGCCCAGATTAACGCTGTGCACTACTATGCCTGCTGTACCCCATTTCTCAATGACTCTATTTCCTTACTTATAAAAGGATAAGACTACTAAGATAGAATCTCTTATTATAAAATGTGTTTAGTCTTGATTATGAAAAATGAAATTGAAATTGCCTTGTAAGGACTAAGATTTTGCTCTCTGTATTCAAGTTTATCTGAGAAAGGGTCGGAACAAAAAACAAATATTGATGAGGCCTTAATCCCAGCACCTGGGAGGCTCAGACTGGAGAGTCTCCATGAGTTTGAAGCCAACCTGGTTCACATAGTGAGGTCCAGGCCAGCAAGGGTTTCCCAGGGAGACCCTGTCACAGAAATGAACAACTACTAAGAATGCCACTGCTGGGTAGCTCTCTTCCCTATCCTTTCTAACTTTTCTGTTGGAAAAGATAACCTGTGACAGGACACCTACTTTCAGTAAGGAAATTCAGACTAGGGAACATAGCTACCTTATCATTTTGCAGTATTATGGTACAGGCTAGCTTGCATTATTCTCTGAATATGACAGTTAATTTCTTTTGGTGATAAGTTTCATTTTATATTTTGTTTTAAAATTAAAACATGTTAAAGATCTCAGATCTACAGCAAATTTGTTTCCAATGTTTTATTCTAAAAATAGTTTATTCGGTGAGATTACAAATTATTGCTAATACCTTGGTTTTTAGATTTTCTGATCTGTAAACTGAAGAATACTTTGCTTTCTGGTGTAAATTTATTGGTCCATCAAACTGCAAGTACATATGAGCAGAGCACCTTTCTACGTTTGTCTGTTCTATGGCTGAAGGACCAGGTTCAGTCTTCAGTTTTGGATAACGAGAGGTAACGTTTTGTGCACAGTTGCACGGTGTCTTTTGTACTGTCTCCTTCTGGCTATGGGCGTGTATGCCCATACTCTTAGCCCTCAGGCGGATCACAGATTTGAGGTCATTCTGGACTATAGAGTGAGAATCTGGTCTTAAAGAAGAAGAAAAAGTTCATGATTAGTGAGTTCTAATCTGTTTAAGACCTTTACAAAACTAGACCGTCCAGATTTTTTTTTTAAGAAATTGTCTTAACATTATTCATTTAAGTTGTCAATAGAGCAGTTATTTACCTGCTACACTATCTGTAGTCAGTAGCATGTTGTGATATTATTCTGTGTTAAATATTTTGGATTGTTAACTGTGATCTTTAATGGCCACCATACTTACCAATTGTACTTGGTTGTTTATTTTTAAGATAATGGGTTATAAGAACATTTACATAGCTGTCCATATAATGAACTTGAAAACAATGTATGTAGTGTCTTTGGGGTTAGGTAAAATAATACTCATCCTCGTATCATTCAGGAAGGTAGTCGTGTTTCAGACATTCTGTATCTGAAAACAGGCATCTACTCCATCCTGAGATAGAAGCATCACCTATTCTCACATCATAAATGTGAGATTGAACCCTAGTTCTGAGTTTCTGTGTCTGAGGTATGGTGGGCAGTAGGAAAGATCTCGTCCCTTTGTCTTTCTGTGCTCAAGTGTGCTCTTTCTCTAGTTGGGTGTTTAGTGAGTACTAGCTTGTTAAACTGCTTGTACCCTAACTACAGCACTTCCTTGCATTGGTTTCAGTCTTCAGGTCCTCTTGTCTGCTGTTGGAGACTTGCTGAGTACTCTTGTAGAGAGTGAGGACACTTCTCTTCTTGGAGTCTATATTGGAAGTGTAATGCCCAGTGACAGCGAGTGGGAAAAGATGAGGCAGTCTCTTCCTGTTCAGGTGTGTTGAATGCTGCAGTATGGATCTCATTCTGAATTGCTGGTCCGTTCAGCTGTCAGTCTTTTTATCCTGGAGTAGAAAGGATAGTTAAGAGGATTTCGTGCATTGCTCTTATGTCTCTGAACATTAATAACAGTTTTAGTGAGAATATGCCTTTTGATACTGGTATCAGCCTCATGTAAAGAGGAATAAGGTCTTGTTCTCTTAGGGAATCCTAAAGAAATGTGCATGCTGTTGACTGCGCCAATACAAACCAAGCTTGTGAACTACTGCACTTTTATGTAGACTTCATAGTCTAGCCTCATGTGAACAAAAGACACTGGATGAAGAGTGAACAGAAATTGGACATCTATAGATGAGCAATTTAGAATATCTAATGAATTTGCATTAATTTAATGTATTCTATTTACAGTGGTTACACAGACCTCTTTTAGAGGGAAGGCTGAGTTTAAATTATGAATGCTTCAAGACTGACTTTAAGGATCAAGATACAAAGACTCTTCCCAACCATTTGTGCACTTCATCATTATTGAGCAAAATGATCTTAATTGCACAGAAAAAGGAAATAGTCCTAGAAAACGATGTCCTTGAGAAAATATGTAAGTATCTGTGAAGGTTCAGGTAGACACTCTAGGATCTAGTTCAGTGTTCAGCATAATTTGAATTTTATTTAAACTATTTATTTTATTCAAGCTGGCACAACATCAGAGTAAGGAGATGCTGGGTCCCATGCCCTGAAGAAAGTAGGAGTGATGTCAGGATTGTGAAGGTTCTCTTGGGTTGGGTGTTGAACATATGAATCATTACACACATGGCTCTCATTATTTTACTGCCAAGTAAGGACTCAAATGTTTACTCTCAAGATTTAGGCCTCAGCTTATTTCCCCATTCATTCGTATGTATGTATGTCCTGTACACAGTAGTATTCATTTGAGAACTACATGCATTTACATGCATTTGAGAGAATAGTTGTTCTATGAAAGAAAGGTGAAATTTCATTTGACTACTGAATGACATTTAATTTACATTGCTATCTCTGTCCAAACAGAAGATTAGAAGTTGGTGATTCGTCCTTGTTGTGTTAAGCTGTTGTGTTATTTGTTTGTGTGCGTGTAGGTACTCCTGGAAGCCAGGAGACCATTTCCGACTGCCATGGAAGCTAGTGTTACAGGCGGTTTTGAGTGGGTTGACATGGCTGCTGGAGCTGACCCAGGCCTGGTGATGGAGGTGCAGCAGTCGCCTTTAACCAGTGAGCCGTCTCTCCAGCCCCTTTCCCCACCTTTTTTTTTTTTTTTTGAGACAAAATCTCAGCCTGCCTTAATGTAATCATTGTCATTTTTCTCAATGATTGATTGATTTTTTTGAGATAGGGTATCAGCGTATAGCTGTAGCTACTCTGGAGCTTGCTGTGTAGACCAGGCTGGACTCAGACTCAGAGAGATGGACTTGCCTGTGTTCCAAATTGTTGATAGTACAGGACTGAGCTACTATTTCTAGATAAGGGATACTTAGTCTCCTTTTCAGCTCTCAGTTAAATACAGTAATTGTTTTTGCTATTTAATGAGTGTTTGTTACCCACATGTGATTTTATAAAGGTTTTGACTATCTCCAGGCTAGAAGAAACCTGTGATTGGGACGTTTGTGCTAGATTCTTGGTCCTTTTATCCCGACAGCCCTCAGAGATTTCATGCAGGGCACTCTGTTACTGAAGACATGGTTACTTTTCGTTTGTTGGTTTGAGACAGGGTCTTACTATGTGCCCTGGCTGGCCTGACAGAGGGCTTCTGTGCTCCCCTCAAGTGCTGAGATCAAAGGTGTGCTGCCACACCCCCGTGTTTGTAGGGTACGTTGGTTCCTGGTTTTGATGAATTTGCATGAAGCTCTTGTCTAAGGTCGTGGAACCTCTTAGGCTCCCCTTCGCCCCCTGTGTTTTTGTTTTTTAAGATTTATTTTTATTCTTAAATATGTGTGTGCTATAGGTAGGTACATGTGAATGCACATGCCCTCAGGCCAAAGAAGTTGGATCTTTGGAGTTTGGGCTATAGATGGCTGTGAGCTATCTGACATGGGTGCTGGGAACCAAACATGGCAAGTTCTCTTAACTGCTGAACTATCTCTCTTGCCCTTCTTTTTTTTTTTTTTTTTTTTTGTAGACCATCCTGACTTTGAACTCACTGAGATCTGCCTGCCTCTTCCTCCTGAGGAATCAATCCCGTCAGTCCTGGCAAATTGTAGGTGTGCTTTATGTCCACTTTTGGCCCAGTTTCTTTTACCTTTTATAACTTGATGGGAACACTACAGTAATAGCTGGCTGTTTTTTAATGACTAGTAAGTTCAGAAGAGGAGTGGTATTTGTTTTGATATGGGGCCTCATTAAGTTACCATATTGGTTTCTAATATGAGGTGGGAGACACCTCGGGCTCTCTGGTGCTTGGGACTATAGTATAGGTACATGACCCTACATCCCGGACTTAGGGTTAGGGTTAGGATACTGTTTTATGACAGACAGCTGTTGTCACTTTCTTTATTCTTTCAAATCTCAAAGCAATTGGAAAACCAGCTGACAGCTGTTTTTATGAGTGAATACAGCTGTTAGAATTGGGTGGACTGGTGAAAGTACTTCAAGGGCTAGCCACCATGTCTTCTGTAGCCCGAGAATCTACATGGCTGTGTTTTATAGCAAGCAGAAGTAAAAGAAGAAGTAACAAATACCTGATGGGAGTAGCAGACAGTTAGCAAAATGTCATCACACTGAGCATTCACAGCATCCAGAGAGTAAACAAAGGCAACATCTTCAAATGAGCTTACAAATACTTAGCAGAAATCAACTGGGGAAACCCAATTGAGGTGTTTGAGCCTTGGGCAGAACAGTGTCTCCCCAACAAGGCCTGCATAGAAAAGAATGAATAGCATCAAATAACATCATCAAAGCAGGCACATAAAGTCAATATCCACTATCAACTCAAGGAGAGACCTGGGGAGGGTCTTCTTGATCCTCCATGGATGAGCAGCTACTGTCCTGTTCCCACTGCGGGCATTTTAGGGTGTGGGACAAGGACAAAGAGTAATTGTGTTGTGGAAGCAGATTGCTTTCTCCTCGCCCTCACCGCCATGTTTTCAGCACCCTCCACTGCTCACCTGCTTTCTCCTTGATAGAGTTAGAAAGCCAGCTTGGCCCAGGACAGGAGTTTTGGAGGAGACAAGGGAGAGCCTGAGACTCAGCTTTCCACAAGCGTAGCTGACAGTTGGGTCAGCACAGGGTCTGTACGCTGGGCTTTAATAACCGACTTGTGTCCATTCTGTTAGGTGCGGAGCTGCTGTATTCACTGCAGTGGTGTGAAGAACTCGACAATCCGCCATCTTTTCTAAGTGGATTTTGTGAAATGCTTCAAAAAATGAATATAACTTACAGCAACTTGTCTGTACTTGGTAATACTTCTAGCCTCTTGCAGCTTTTATTTGACAGGTCAGATTCCCTTTCAATTTGTTTTTAAATTGGCTTTCCCTTCTATAAGATGTAAGCCCCATTTGTGCTTTTGTTTAATCAGAGCATTGATCTAAATCCCTTTTAATAATAGTGTCTTAGTTTGGGTTTTATTGCTGTGAAGAGACACTGTGACCAAGACAGATCTTCTAGAGGAAAACATTGGGGCTGACTTACAGTTTCAGAGGGCGGGTTAGGCTACAGTTCTCACAGCAAGAAGCAGGACAGCGTGCACGCACACTTGGTGCTGGAGAGGAGTTGAGAGTTCTACACCTTGATCCAAAGCCAGTAGAAGGAGACTGTATAACACTGGGCACAGCTTGAGCATAGGCGACCTTAAAGCCTGCCTCCACAGTGACACACTTCCTCCAACAAGGCCACACCTCCTAATAGTGCCGCTCCCTATGGGCCGAGCATTCAAACACATGAGTCTATGGGGGATGAAGACATTGTTTTAATTTGTTACATGTGACTGATCTTCCCATTGCTTTCAAATTAAATCTGTACTTTCATTGTACCTGTAACTTAGATGTTTCTTAATGTTGTAGCTATGAGTTTCTCTTCCAGATGAGGAAAATGGATTATACAAAATGGGAAGGGGAGAGGGAGAGCTAGCAGCCTCCCTCTGCATTTAATAATGCTTCTTTGTCTTTCACTGAGACTCAGTTATTCTCTGTGAGACAGCCTTTTCCCAGATGTGGCTTCTGGTCTTCAATTTAGGTGTTTAAGGGCATCTCTCCTGTTGGATCTTGAGGTACTTTGCTATTGCCTGGGAGTGAGAGCTCAGTTCCCATTGTCCTTAACTCCCAGTCCTTTGGGTAATTAGTGGCAGTTGAGTTTGAAGTTTTTAGATGACTTCGTGACCCAGATTTATTTAACTTTCTAGAAGGAATCTGGATAATCAGTGTTTTAAAATCTTAACAATTTTCAGAATGATCGATCCAATCTATATCTATATATCTGTATTTAACACTCATTTTTGCCTCTTCTTTTAGATCTAGAAAAAATGGCACACTTTGGTCTCTTATTATTGCTAAATTGATCCTTTCCCGAAGTATTTCATCTGATGAAGTAAAACCATATTATAAGAGAAAAGAAAGGTATTCGTAATTATGTTTCCACTTGTCAGTTTACCATTATAGTGGGTTACTTTGGCCGTCTGTGGTCAGCAAACAGTATAGTGATCAGAGAAGCAAGGTTTGGGAATGAGGGGATTGAATTAAGGGAGATGAGAACTAAAGACTGAACAGACTTGAATGGCTTTGATTGGAGACATGTTTGTTGTGTTATGAGACAGGGTCTCACTATGCTGCCCCGGTTCATCTGAAGCTCATTTTGTAGACTAGGCTGACCTGCCTCAACTGCTTGAGTGCTGGAATTAACAAGGTTGTTTTTGTTGTTGTTGTTGCTTTTGTTTCTCTCTCTCTCTCTCTCTCTCTCTCTCTCTCTCTCTCTCTTGATTGAAGCATTTCTAACTTGATGCTTCCTGAAATTTTATGCTTCTTTCAGAAAAAAACAAAGTATAAGCCTAATTTTCTCAGAACTAGATTCCTTTGGTAGGGAGCTAGAGAGATGACTCCATAGTTAAGAGCAAGCCCTTGTTGCTTTTTCAGAGGACCTGGATTGAGTTCCCAGCACCCACGTGATGGCTCACAACCACCTGTAACTCCAGATCCAGAGGATCTGACACCCACTTCTGGTCTCTGGAGGCACCAGGCATGCAAGTGGTGCACAAAGACAATTGAGCAAAATACTAGTACACATAAAATAAAATAAAACTGATAGGAAAACTTTGTTTTTAACATAGCACCTTATTTGTTGCATGAAATGGAAAAAGTTGCTCCTCTTTTTTCTTTTTGTTAATAGCTCCCTTGTTGGCCTCCTTTCCATGGCCTCCTGGTCTCACAACCTCTACTCTTTTCCCCAGACTCATTTAACTCTCATTTTAAGTGTTTGCCTACATGGATGTATGTGCACCATGTGTGTGCCCGGTGCCCATGGAGTCCAGAAGAGGGCATTCGGATCTCTTGGAACTAAGATTACAGGTGATTGTTACAGCCATGTGGGTACTGGGAACTGAATTGGGGTCTTCTGTAGGAGCAGTAAATGCTCTAATCCCGTAGGCCATCTCCGTGGCCCCTCCTCTTACCTTGAGTAATGGGCCAGTGTGAAAGTGCATGGCAGAGGACAGTGAATCTGTAAGACAGGCAGACTGGGGCATGCCGGGAAGCTCAGCCTGCTGATCAGTGCTTGGCCAAGACTTACCAACGAGCATTGTGAATTTCTGACTTACATAGAATGCTCTGTGGGCTAACTAGATTTCAGTTTAAATCTTATTTAAAAATTAAGCAATTTTTTAGAGATAGCTTGATTCACTTATAGGAAGTAATAAAAGAAAAAGAAAAAAAAAAAAAAACCCTGACAACATCTTATGATGTGTATGCTTGTTTTACTCATTGGTACCATTCTGCAGAGTGCATTTGGGCTCTTATTTGCTTAAGTTTTTTGATGTTATTCATTGATCCCGTGACTTTGTGAATGCCACACCAACACATCCCACTATTAGGCTGTTTGCAGTCCAGCCCACTGGTATAATAATAAAAGGTAAAAATCATCAGACTCTAGAAAAGGTATAAATGTTCTTTTCAAAAATGAGAAATACGCAGCAAAGATAAAAGCAATAAAATGCAAAATAGAAATGTGGAGTTAGCATCAGTCTGATGGGTCCTCTTCTAGACAAGTATTTATGCACTGAGCTTACACGTTCCTTTTGAATGGTCTGAATAACATCATGTTGTGAAGTAGCCACACTCACAGAATAACTATACACAATGTTTTCTCTCTACGCAGCTTCTTCCCTCTAACAGAAGGTAATTTGCATACCATTCAAAGTCTCTGTCCATTTTTGTCTAAAGAAGAAAAGAAGGAATTTAGTGCTCAGTGTATTCCTGCTTTTTTGGGTTGGACTAAAGAAGACCTTTGCAGTATTAATGGTAGGTTGCTGGGTAATATTCTACATTTTAATTATTTCTTGTGATAAGAGAAGGATTGAGTATGTGCAAGTGTCAGAGTGTCCTGGAGCTCATGTCATTCTGCCTTGTAGTTCTGTTACCTGTCAGGTTGGTAACGCTTCCCATGAATTCCTGTAGGGGCGAGCTTAGCACTTTTGAACAGAAGTGCTAGAGCTGTGAGGAAATTTATATACCTAAGAGTCCCATAATCATATACTTTCCGCCTCTGGCTGATCTTGACATGGTACGGGGGATCTAGGGCCTTCTGCATGCTAGACAAGCTCTCTGCCACTGAGCAGCTCTATCCTCAACCTTCACCTGTGTAGCGTTGTAAAGCTACGTCTCATTTCTCCCTAGTCAACCAATGACTGAACAGGGAAAGGTAAAAGAATAGTTTTGTAGTATTTTAAAGTTTTTGAACTCTGCACTATGTTGGGTCATGTGTTTACTGATTTAATAAGCATCTCCATGCAGTTCCTGTTGGGAAGGGGGAGACAGGGGGGGTGACAGACAGACAAACAGACAAAGACACAAGTCATGTTACGTCCTATTGTAATTGATTGTAGCAGAGCATCATGTACTGCTTTGGGAATGGCAGAAAGGAGTAAGTTTCCATGCTGCCCAGTGTCAGGGCTAATTTCTCAAAAATCCCTCAAGTGCCATGTTGAATGTACATGTTTGAGCATGTATACAGATTAGAGTATACATGTTTGAGCATGTATGTGGATTGGAATGTCCTTGTATGGGGATTGAAATGCACATGTTTGAGCATGTATGCAGATTAGAATATACATGTTTGAGCATGTATGCAAATTAGAGTATACATGTTTGAGCATGTATGCGGTTTGGAAAGAGCATTCCTAGCACACAGAATGAGTGCAGATAGTTCATTAACTGACATTGGGAACAAAGGATGTTGGATAATAAGAGGATGGGTTTTGAAATGGTAGGGTCCTCCAGGAGTGAAGTCAATGAGCTGGTTGGTGTAACTTCACTCGTAGAAGCCATTTTTAAAGGTATTCATTTGGGACTGCTCAAGAAAGATTTTGACTTTCAAAGTAGACTTTGCATTTTATGATCGTATAGTTTACAATTCTTTAAGATTTTCATTTTGTATTTTATTTTGTGAAGTTTGAATATCTTGTAATGTAAAAGTTTACCAGAAAGCATATGTGCTTTTTGAGTGAGTGTATTAATTATATAATTCTATATGTTCTGTTCCTACTTCATTTAACGGTTTACTCTATAGCTGTGTCTTTGTTGTTTGCTTGTTTTTGAAAGGTAAGTACAAAAGGCTTCTGTATACAAAGTAGAAAAGACTCGTAAAGTCCAATGGTGTGTATTCCTGTCCTCTCTTTCCAGTTCCCCATTCGGAACTACGTGCTCAGTGGGCACGGGACACACCTGTGCCCATAGCACTGACGAGCTCTTCTCTTGACTCTTTAGTGTAATGCCTTAGACATGGGTTATTTTTGTTAATTATTTATACACACAGTCTGTGTGCAGCCCAGGTTGGTCTAAATGCCAGCATCCTCCTTCCTCTACCTCTGAAGGGAGCTGGGTTGCAGGCCTGGGCATCACACCAGCCTAAAGCTTTCTTCAAGGAGACTTAGGACCTTGTACAGTACATTTTCAGTTTTCCAAAGTAGACTTGCTTTATAGACATTGTTTACAGTGCATCATCATTCCCACTTTACTTTAGGAGCTTTTGGACATCTTGCCATTTTCAATTCTTGCCTGCAAACCAGAAGTATAGATGACAAACAGCTATTGCATGGTATATTAAAAATTATAACAAGCTGGAGGAAACAGCATGAAGATATTTTTCTCTTCAGTTGGTAGGTGATACTTTATTCCTATATAAAATGTGGGCCCACATCATTTATGCATGCCTGGTTTAAAATGGGGTATTCTCTAATTGAATGTCTTTGCCTTCATCACAGTAATCTATCGGAAGCAAGTCCTGAGGTCCTTGGTTTAAACATAGAAATCATGCGATTCCTTTCCTTGTTTCTGAAGTACTGCTCGTACCCGCTAGCAGAGAGCGAATGGGATTTCATCATGTGCTCCATGTTGGCTTGGTTGGAGGTAAATTAGCCTGACGTGTCATCACTCTGTTGGGTCTTCGCACATACTGTGCGTCTTGACCCTTTATTCTGATTTTAAATCGATTAGTTCCTTTGTGGAGAAGACATGTAAAATACTTTGTTTAAAGAACATTAAAATGCTTCCTAGTTGTTCCTGCACTAGCTGTTGCTGGATAGACCTGAAAAACGATAGTGATTTCATGTGATCTCCAAACTGCATTTAAAATCTTCTCTTCACTTGATTGAACTTAGTCTTTACAACACAGACTTTTCAGGTTAGATTTCATTATGGCACGGTTTGGGTTTTTTGTTATGTTTTTGTTTTTGTCTCTTGGGGTGTAAAGCACACTGCACAGTATGACCAAAGGAATTTATGAAAGATAATGGCATTGAGTGGGGAATTGGTGTTCTTACATGAACCCAAGTAACTAGAAAAACAGTCACCTGTGAGGTAGGTCTGAGATGGACAGCAAAGTCAGTTAGGACTGACGTGGTCCAAGTCTGCTTTTGACTGGTTACCCACTGTGTGAGTTGGCATTTTAGCTCCAATCTCCTTCTGAGTTTTTTTATTTTAAGATAACTTAATGTTCAACTGGTAGAGCTCTGAAGCATGTGTATTTAATGTATTGTACTTGGTGAATGCAAATATTATTCTCTTCCATACTTTACAAGCTTAAAAAGTTCATTTCAGAATAAATTGTTCATTAATAATTGTTAAATTCCTGGTATTTTTGAAAGTTGTTTGATGCAAACATGCATGAATTTTTCCTGAACTATGAACTTCAACAAGCACCTTTTTTCCTCTTTTCCTTCCTCTTCCCCTCCTCTGCCATTCATCTCTGATGGAGAATGATAAAGATCTCTGTCCTGTACTGCTTGTTGTGTGGGGTAGCAGCCTGCTTACCTGTTTTATTTCTCTCTTTTCTGTAGACAGCCAGTGAGAACCAGGCCCTGTACTGTGTTCCGCTGGTACAGCTGTTTGCCTGTGTCAGCTTTGATCTGGCCTGTGACCTCAGTGCCTTTTTTGACTCGATAACTCCAGATACTGTTGACAATCTTCCTGTAAATCTAATCAGTGAGTGGAAAGAATTTTTCTCTAAAGGCATCCACGGTTTGCTATTGCCTCTTTTGGTAAATGCCACAGGTAAGTGCAAAGGGGCATAATAATGGTAATTATTGAAAATGGCTGTTGAAAAATGTAAAATGGGCTTCGTTTCTTAGAGGCGGTCTCTATGCTGCTGCATTGTAGTACAGACACAGCATGACAGGAAAAAAGATGGTTTGGTATTGAGAAACTGCTGCAAGTTAAGATGCTATAATTCAACAGAGGACAGCATTAGAACCCCTCTATACTGCTATGCCTTTTTAAAAAGTGTAATAGAGACCATTATAACAGTTGAGGGTAACAGAAACACAGTTTATTTCCAGTGAGGACTTGTCATGTTTGAATCTAGTTTTCATTTGATCAACCCACTTGTGTTCTCATGAGTAGTGTGTGTTTCTTCATTTCAATACCAGGAGAAAACAAAGACCTGTCTGAAACGTCCTTTCAGAACGCAGTGCTGAAACCCATGTGTGAAACGCTAACATACATCTCTAAGGACCAGCTGCTGAGTCACAAGCTCCCCAAGAGATTGGTTGCCAGCCAGAAAACAAACTTGCCAGAGCACCTCCAGACTTTGCTGAATACTTTGACCCCACTGCTTCTCTTCAGAGCCAGACCTGTGCAAATTGCCGCTTACCACATGCTCTACAAGTGAGACAGCCATAGCTGGATAAGGGTTTACTCTCTAAGCATGATGCACACTTAGTGTTTTTGTTTTGTTTTGATTTAATCCACACAGCCACCTTTCCAGCTCCTAGATTGCATTTTTAATCTTTAAAAAATTAAGTGAGACAGGAGACTGGATTATATATATATCCTATTTATAGAGTGGTTAAAGTTTTGACCATGTCATTTTTGTCCCTTTGTAATTCTTATTTATACAATCTTGTCCATAAGTAATTGTTTTGGAAAGGAATTATTAAGTGTAGACTCACCACAAAGTACGCTTTGTTGGCCTTGAAGCACAAGTGAGCAACAGACAATGGGTTATAAATGCTCTAAAAGCCATGCTCTGCTTTTCAGACTGATGGCTGAATTGCCGCAGCATGACCAGGACAATCTCAAGTCCTATGGAGATGAAGAGGAGGAGCCAGCCTTGTAAGGGTTTTTGGCTTGTTTGCTTTCATTTCACCTTTTGTGAGTGTGTTTGTGTGAGTGCAGTTGTGTGCCATGGTGTGTGTGTGTGTGTGTGTGTAGGTTACAGGACAATCTTAGGGTGTTGGTCCTCGATTTCCATCTTGTCTTGATAGCCTCTTGTTTGCTGCTGCAATTTGCCCTGCTGGCTGACCCTGCCACCCTCTGGCATTCTCCTGTCTCTACCCCCGTCTCGCTCCTGTGTCCACCTGAGGCCAGAGAGGTCTGTCACATCCCTGGAACCGAATTATCGATGCTTGGGAGATGCCACGTGGTGCTGGGGCTGGTGCCTCGGTGCTCGTGACGGCTGAGCAGTCTCCCCTACCCCTGTATTCTCTCCTAAGTACTCCTGGATCATAGTTCAATATGCTGCTGTTAGTCTAAACTCTTTGGCCTTATGGTAGCTGTGGAATAATGAAGCAGTTCAGGTATCTATTGGTCGATCCTTTGTACACACAGCATCAGTGCTGAGGGGCAGGTAAGCAGTTGTTTTTAAGGATCTTATACTCTGACGGCTGCTGGTGGATCTGGAACAGTCGTTAAGGACAGGATAAGAGATGGCCTAAAAAATGGGATTCTTGGGCCAGGGAACTGGATCAGTAGGTAAGAGCCCCTCAGTTGGAATCCCCAGCACTTACATAAAAGCTGTGTGTGGCCAGATGTACAGTTACCCCATACTGGCACCCTGATCTTGCTTTCGTAAGAGTAGCCTAAGCAGTGAGTGTTGAGTGTTGGGCTCGGTGAGAAGACCTTGTCTGAAGGAAAGAAGCTGGAGAGTGATAAAGGAAGAAACCAGTGTCCTCTACTGACCTATGTGTGCATGTGCGTCTGGGCAAACACATGCATGCATACACCATGTACAGCTGTGAAGATGGAGTCACTAAGGATTCAGGGCAGCATCAGCTGATTGTGACTTGAGATAAAGCATGAATTGCAGAAAGAAGCAAGCTGAGGTGGAAGCATCCCAGAATTAGATGACAGTATCGGTTGGCGGTATGGAAAGCAGTGTCAGGAGATGTTTGAGGGATAGTAGGGCAGTTGTTACACACTAGAAGGCCTGAGCCATGAGGTGGGGAAGCTGGGAGAAAGCCTAAATTCATGCTCAAGCAGCAGGAAGCCATCAGGAAATGTAGCACTAGACCTAAAGGAAAGAGCGAGGTTAGAGGGCTGAGGAGAAGATTCTGAGAGGCCAAGGAGAACTTCACTTTCTAAGACCCCTTAGTCCACATGAAAATGGTACTGAGTTAATGGGAATGTCAACTTTGTAGAATACAGATACTCTGATCAAAAGTTTATCCTTTGGATGAATTGTGGTGATGTTGTAACTGTAAAGTAAGACAGTAGGGTGCACAGTAAGGTGAGACTCAATGTCTCCTCTTCTCTTGGTACAGGACTACAAAGGGCTCGGTTAGCCTTCACTGACCTGTTTTGACAGAAATCTCTGGCGGTGTGACTTGTTTCTTAATTAGAAACAGAAAATTGGGATAGGTGTGTTCTACAGCTGCATTTGGGTGTTGACCACGTAGCGTCTTTCTACAGCATGGGCTTTTTTTTTGTAAACTAGGGGAAGATTTTCTTTTTTAAAAGTTTGAAGTGTTTAGGTGCCTTTCATTTGTTAAGAGTCAGGTAAACAGTACTGTGTGATGTTTGGTCCCCAGGTCACCGCCGGCCGCGCTGATGTCTCTCCTCAGCACTCAGGAGGAACTGCTGGAGAATGTCTTGGGCTGTGTCCCTGTGGGCCAGATAGTTCCCATTAAGCCACTGAGTGAGGACTTCTGCTACGTTCTGGGCTACCTCCTCACTTGGAAGCTGATACTCACTTTCTTCAAAGCTGCTTCGTCCCAGGTAAATAAGCACAGGGCCGAGGTGCTGGCGGGCACTGTGGGTTAAAGCCTGTGACAGCTTCTGTCCCCAGCACTGAATCTTGGGAATGGTAATCTCTTTTTTCTCCTAACAGAATGTACTCAACTAATTCTGTACTAGTAGGACAGATCTTTGTATGATTTGGCTTTGTTCTGGTGGTGATTAGAGAGTCGGGATTAGGTGGTGCTGTTTTGGAAGTCACCGCCTTGCTGCCCAGATGTAGTTGTGACATCACTGAGAACAGGTTCTGAGGACAGTCTTTGTGCTGAGCGGTACTTCCTCAAACTTTAATCCAGCAAAGAGCCTCACATAATAGACTAGCAACGTGCAGTTGCTGCATCGGCCGCTAGGTGTCTCTGTTATTTCACATCTCAGCCTTCCCGCCCTCCTCTGCTCTCACACTCCTTTCACTTGTCAGACAGAGTCTTATGCAGTCCAGCCTGGGCTTGCACTCCAGTCTGCTGCCTCAGCCTCCCCACTTCTAGTATTATAGTGTGTGCCTTCGTGCACAGTTTTAACTTTTATTTCTTTAGAAAGACAACAACAAAACTCTTTTTGTCAGTTTTGAGACATGACCTTGCTCTCATATTGGTTTTAAGACATGTGCATCCTCCAGCCTCACCCTCCCGAGTGCTGGGGTCACAAGTGGACACTTAATCTGATGTCAAACTTTGGTTTAATCAGCCTTGGTAAGTTTCTTCTCTTACAGTCAATACAAAAGTGCTTAGCTGAGAGCTCCTCACACAAATGTACTTAAATGCATTCTTTTCCAGTCAGCTTTTCAGAACTCTTAAACTATACTTTATGTTGTCGCTTATACCCGTGCCTTAGTACAGATATATCAGTTTGCACACTCTTGCCACTATGCCAGGCCAAGTGTGTGTTCTCATGTCTGCATTTTAGGAGAGGATTATACTGGGGACAACATTGATCTAGTTGCTAAGCAGAATATTTTATTGTCAAGCCTGTTCCTAGGTTTAGTTCTTATGCTACTGTCATTTGCTGATGTATTCTTAGAGTCCCCTTTGGAACTTTTAGATTTGTTCCTAAAGTATTATTGATGTCCAGAAATTAACAGCAGATTCAGAGTTTGGTGTGTATAGCATTTGTCATCTGAACGTCATCATATTCCTTATCTCAGGGAAATGGACATTCACCATGGCTTTGATTCTCAAGATAGGCAGGAACCCAAAAAGGTTGTGCAGAAGCTTTTTTAAAATTTAAATTCAAGGTCTCACTGTGTGGCTGTGCCTGGGACTCACAAGCTCTGCCTCCGTCTGTGATGCCGGCATTAAAGGCGTGTATCACAGTGCCAGCAACAGCAGCGTTGTTTTTAATTGAAAATAAGTTTTTGGGGTTGGAGAGATGGCTCAGCACTGATTACTCTCTCAGAGGTCTTGAGTTCAATTCCCAGCAACCACATGGTGGCTCACAACCATCTGTAATGAGATCTGATGCCCTCTTCTGGTGTGTCTGAGGACAGCTACAGTGTACTTATATATAATAAATAGATAAATCTTTAAAAAAAAGAGTAATTTTTTTCATGCAATATATTCTGATTATAGCCTTACCTCCCCCACTGTTCCCAGCTCTTTCTCCCCTCCCTTCCTGTCTAGTTCCTCACTCTTTCTGTCTCTCCTTATAAAACAAGCAGGCATCTAAGAAAAGTAGCCAAAGGCAAAGCACAAGAAACATACACACATTCACACACTCAGTAATCCCATAAATACTCAAAACTGGAACCCAGGATACACACAAGGGACCTGAAAGTAGGAAAACTGACAAACAAGCAGCAAAGTGCTCTGACTTGATATTACGAGAGAGAGAGAGAGAGAGAGAGAGAGAGAGAGAGAGAGAGAGAGAGAGAGAGAGAACCACACCAAACCCTCTGAAGATGCCCTTGTTGTTTCCGTTGGCCACCTCCTTCTGTCCTGGGACCTACCCCTCAGACTAGTTTGTCTCTGTGGTGGGTGGACTTCCTTGGAGAAAACGAAGTATTCATTTGCTAGTGAATAGCTTCTCCATTGGGAATAGCTTCTGGGTTAGGATGGGTGTGCGAGCCTACTTCTGTTAGCTCTAAGACCCCAACTGCTGCAGACCTGTGCAGGCCGTGTCCACGAGCAGCGTTTATGATTGAGCCTGAAATGTGAAAGGAGATAGAAACAAGCCAGCCAGAATGTCACAGAAGAGTAAATGTATTAGCTGTGTTCTGAAATGAACTGAGACAGTTTTTAAAAAAAAAGTGTAGGGGTTGGGGATTTAGCTCAGTGGTAGAGCGCTTGCCTAGCACGCGCAAGGCCCTGGGTTCAGTCCCCAGCTCTGAAAAAAAGAAAAAAAAAAGTGTAATGGTTTCGAATCATGGGATGCCTTAACTTCTCAAGAAACCCTTAGCAAACTGGATTGAACTGGAAACAGTCCTGTGTGTGTTTCCTCCTCTGGTTAGAAGTATATGGGTTTGTCTGTTTAGCTGGTTTTGTTTTCTTTTGTTTCGAGACTGGCTTTTCCTTGTAGCCTTGGCTATCCTGGAACTCAGAGATCCACCTGCCTCTGCCTCCCAAGTTCTGGGTCTAAAGGTGTGCGCTGCCATTACCTGGCGGAAATATGTATTACTTCAAAACATGACAGTCACATAGGGTTGTTGGGTGCCGTGCAGTATTCCAGTAAATGTTTGTATCTTTCCTGAGAGCTCTAACTCTAACATTGTGACATTCATTCATCTGTGTAAAGTGCAAACCTCAGGTTTTTAGATTAGTTAGTTAGGAAGCTGTTATCATCCTCAGAGTTTAGTCCCCAGAACATACTGTGGCTCCTAGCAGTCATTTCCCAGTTTCTCCCCTCCCCCACACCATCTCCAGATTACGTCTTACTAAGTTGCCTAGGTTGGTTCACTGTGTAGCCAGGCTTGGATTTGTGAGGACCACCATCAGGTTCTTCCTGGCGGCTGCAAAGTATTCTGTTGTGTATATTGCCACATTTGTCCCTCTGTTGATAAACTATGATATTGCCACTTCTGGGCTATGATTAACAATGCTACTGCAATTCATGAATGTGTCTTTTCTTTGAAGATAAGTTTTCATTTCTCTTGCATTGTAAACCCCAAAATAGGATTCATGTTTCTCCCCATTGATATGGTTGATAAAGTTTTTCCATCTAATGTTTTTTGAAAATGTATAGGCAATATATTTTAGTAATATTCTTTCCTCTCAACTCTTCTCCCCCACATACACACACATAAGACAGAATTGGAATGCAGTTGATATAAACAGTGCCTCTTACTGTAGAAGACTGATTTTTACTCTCATAGGGGGTATCAATCACAAGTAACTTCTTTTTCCATCCATCCATCCATCCATCCATCCATCCATCCATCCATCCATCTGTTTAGTTAGTTATTTTACATCCGGATTGCAGCCTCCTTCCAGTCCTCCTCTCACAAGACCCCTTCCCCATAGCCCCTTCCCCTTCTTCTCTAAGAACAGGGAGGCCCTTCTGCTGCCAGTCCACCCTAGCACCTCAAGTCGCTGAAGGACTAGGTACATCCCGTCCCACAAGGCAGCCCACAAGGATCCACATGTAGCCCACAGAGTCAGGACCAACCCCGACTCCAGTTGTTGCAGGACTCACATGAAGACCAGGCTGCACATCTGCTACAGATGTGCAGAAGCCTAGGCCCAGCCTGTGTATCACAACTAACTTCTTGTGTCCATCTCCCCTTCTGGAGCTGGGATTTTTGTCTGACTTAACCCCGTGCAGGTCTTGTGTGTGCTGTCACAGTGTCTGGGAGTCTGTTTGTATCGTCCTGTTTATCTGGATGGCATCCATCCCCTTCGACTCTTCTGTAGCCTCTTTACATCCCTGCCTGAGCCTTGAGGGAAGGGGTTTGATAAAGGCATCTCATTTAGGGCTGAGCAACTCTGCACACTTCTCCACTCCTACAAGGGAGAAGCTCCTCTGATAGGGGCCGAGGGGTACCCCAATCTAGTGGTATAGCAGTATGTCATTAGGGCTCATTGCTGTATTCCTTTAGCAGAATAAACGTGCGTTTTCCCTTGGGCCTGCCAAGACCTGTCTAGTGTCAGGTTCTTGGCCACGTTGGCAGTTTCAGGTGTGGGTTCCGTCTTAGGGAATAGGCCTTAAAACCAAAACAACCAAAACAACCACCCAAACCCAAATGACCCCAAAGCTTGGTCACCCCATGAGTTTGTGTCACTGTTGCCCCAGTATGTCATTCAGGCATGTGGCTCTTGTAGGTTCTCCACTAGCATGCAATGTTAGCTTCCAGTACCATGAACACCACTCAGTGCAAACGAAGCTTCTGCTGGACCACTAGCTTCATGTCTCCATGCTGGATGCTGGATGATGTAAGTCTGATCATCAATAGGGCCATCCCATCAGGCTGTGGAGGGTGACAAGTAGCCTTGGAAGCAGCCTGGGATGTTTGGGGGGTACTCTATGGGACCCCTTTGCCAGTGACTCAGGAGATGTTACCCACTCCTGTCCCTGGAGGTTTTACCTAGTGGCCTACCTCATTTGGTTGGGCCATTATAGTTCCATATTCTAAACATGTTTTAGGAATCTATAGTATTAGGTTTCCATATGGATTTTCAAAGGGCTCGGCCTTTAGTGTTAGCTTTCTCTACGTTCATTTCTTTATACTTCCCTCCCATCCTTCTCCCTAACCCTCCTATCCTAGTCTTGCCTTTACCTCTACATAATACTGTATCCTATTTCCCCTCCCTGGTCTCTCTTCTCCCTGGTCTCTTGTTAGCTACCTGGCCTCTGTGGCTATTTCTGTTGAAGCACATGCAACTAAAGCTTAAAAGGTAGCAGGAGTTCCTCACACTGGATGATTGCTTCTGTCTCCAGTCATCTACCATAAACTTAAGAATTGCACTTTTTATAAACAGCCAAATAACATTCCATTGTGTAAATGTACCGATGTTTTCTTTACCCATTTATCACTTGGTGGAAATCTAGACTGTTTTCAGTGTCTGGTCATTATGAACAGAGCAGCAGCGAACATCAGTGAGCAAGTGTTTCTGTAATAACGTGGGTGTCTGCCTAACAGTGGGGTAGCTGGATCTTGTGGTAGGTCAGTGTTAAGCTTTTTGAGAAACCTCCACACTGATTTTTGTAGAGGTTTTGCAAGTTTGCACTCCCACCAGCAGTGGATAAGTGTTCCCCTTCCCCTGCATGCTTTCGAGACTCTGTGGTTGTTTTATTGACCTTAGGCCATTATGACTGTGGGTAAGAGGAAATGTCAGAGTAGTTTTGATGTGCATCTCCCTAAGAACTAAGGATGTTGGGCGTGTCTTTAAGTGTTTCTCAGCCATTCTCGTCTACTGAGAATCCTATTTAGTTCCATTCCTCACTTTTAATTCGTGTCATTGTTTCTTGATGCCCAGTTTGTTTGTTTTTAGTTCCTTGTATAGTCTAGATACTGACCCTCTGTAGGCTGCCGCTTTGCTTTAATGATGGTGTCATATGTGGTACAGAAGCCTTTTAGCCTCATGAGGTTCCATTTATATATTGATGATCTTAGTGCCTGTGAGATTGGTGTGCTGTTCAGAAAGTCCTTTCTTGTGTTAGTATTTCCTACTTTCTCTTCTAGGGATGAGTTTTCTAAAGAATAATAAGATATGGGTCTATTTTCATTCTACATGCAAATACCAGGTTTGACCAAGATTATTTGTTGAAGATGCCAACTTTCATAGGGTATTTGTGGCTGCTTTTTAAAAAATTAGGTGTTTATAAGTGTGTGGAATTATTTCTGGGTCTTCAGTTCTATCAGCTAATTGACATAATCTTTGTGTGTGTGTGTGTGTGTGTGTGTGTGTGTGTGTGTGTGTGTGTGTGTGTGTGTGTTGTGCGTGTGCCTGTGTGTGTGTGTGTGTGTGTGTGTGTGTGCCAATACCATGCTGTTTCTATTACTACAGCTCTCTACAACCAGATCTGAGACGGTGATACTTCTGGAGTTCATTATTCTGGATTACTTGAGCTATTCTGAGTTTTTGTTTGTGTTGGGATTTTGATGGGGATTGCATTGTGTCTGTAGATTGCTTTTGATAAGATGGCCATTTTCACAATATTAATCCTAATGATATATGATCCAATGTTTTAAAAATGTTTATTTCATTTTTAAATATGTATCTACATGTTTGTCTTGGTATTGTGAGTGTAGACACCTTTGGAGGCCAAAAGACGGTATAGGATGTCAGATCCTTTTTAGCTGGAGTTACAGGTGGCTGTGAACTGCCCAGTATGGGTCCTGGAAATCAGCGTCCAGTCATCTGCAAGAGCAGTGAGTGGTCTTGTCTGATGAGCCTTCTTTTCAGCCCTCTCTACAACTTTTCTTTTAAATGTCTCACTGTGTGACCAGACTGACTTGGGACTTATCTAGCCCCATACTGGTTTTTAACGTGTGGCAGTGTTTCTACTTGTCTTTCCAAATGCTGGGATTACAGACATTTCATTACCACATGAAAACATAGCCACAGACATGTAAATACTATTATTTTAACTGTTAAAGGACTTTCCTAATTTCTAATTAGGTATATACGTGGTGGTAGTGGTGGGTGCCCACGGAGTCAGAGCCTCTGGAACTAGAGTTACGTGTAGTTATGAGGTCCCTGACACAGATGCTGAGAACTGAGCTGAGGTCCTCTGAAAGAACAGTGCAAACACCTAACACTGAGCCATTTCTCTGCCCTTGTTTATGCTTTGAGACAGTTTCATGTAGCCAAGAGTGGCCTCAGAGTCCCTGGGTAGTGGAGGATGTGCTTGCACTTCTGAGCCCTTGCCTGTAGCTCCTGAGTCCTGAGATGACAGGTCCATACAAACACACTGGCTTATGCAGTGTGCACTGAACCGTAGAGTCCACACGGAGAGTATGAACAAGGCTGTGTGACCAGCACCCTCACTCAGTGAGCCATCTCACTGACTTCTGTATTTACTTTTATTCCTTTATATATGAAAGTGTATTGTAAGATCAGGATGCTTTACAAAAGCAGTTAACCTGTGTGTCTGTAGTGTGCCATGCAGTTTGTTTTTATCTGGTTGTTTTCTCCTGGTTAATTGTCAGTAGACGTACTTTACACAGATCATGTGACTTGGTCCCTCAGGAGGCGTGCTAAGGCCTGTGCTGGTGTGTTGTTGCTGTAAAGGTTCTGTCTCTAGATTTCTCCACTGCAGAGGGGTTTTATCGCACGTCTTTAGAGTCAGCTCCAGACCTTACAGCTTATGCTGTGAGCTGTGTGGTCCACTGGAAGGAATCATCATGGAACTGTTGCTGAGACCCAAGCAGTAAAGCTGCGATGAACACAGGCCGTGCTAGTGAGAGGCAAGTAGTTAGGACATGAGGATCACACAGAGTTCCGGGGTCTCGCTCACATGGTGCCAGAGTCTCTTGATTTCAAGGGCAGCTAGAAATTCATAGTTTTATTTAGAATTTTCTGATTGGTGGTGAAACACTTCTGATGACATTTTGTGCTACTCATTCCTGCATTCTGTTCTTAAAGAATGCTGTAATATTTGATACAGAGTAAAGTTAACCTCGAAAATGTGATTGGTCTTCCTCAGGAATTTGCCAGATTAAGACTATGGTGTGGAAGGAATGTGTGGAGGGCACGAGTTAGTCATCTGTGGGGAATGGCAACTACATATTCTTGGCTCAAATAGAGCTGCAAACCAATGTCGGCTGTACTGATAGGGAGTTGATTTGAGAAAGATGTTAGAACTCTGTATCTAACAGTGAGGAGGGACACTGCTGGCTTAGGAGGAAAGGTGCAGTCCATGTCATAGAGAGGAGGGAAGAGAGAAGGTGTAGGTCTCATTTCTAGGAGTGCTCCTGTAATAATGCGTTCTCTCTCTCTCTCTCTCTCTCTCTCTCTGTCCTCTCACCCTCTCCCTCCCCCCATCCATGCATCCATGTCTGTTCAGACCGTGTTGGAGCATGTTAGTGCTCTGCCACTGAACCACGTCACAGACCTCTCCTGTGTAATTCCACCACTGGAAGTGCATTGTTCTGTAGCACTGTATGATCCATTCAGGGTCATTGTTCTTTCGTCTTGGTTTAGTTGCCTTTACTAATGCATCCTTTGCTTTCCGCCAGCTTCGTGCTCTGTATTCAATGTACCTACGGAAAACCAAGAGTCTGAACAAATTACTCTACCACCTGTTCAGACTTATGCCAGAAAATCCTACTTACGGAGAGACGGCGATTGAGGTGTCAAATAAAGACCCCAAGACCTTCTTCACCGAGGAGCTTCAGCTGAGTATTAGAGGTCAGTGAGTGACACGGGTGCATCCTTCTTAGGGACTTTGTACTAAACTTCCTGGAGGTGTGGAGGACAATCCCAGTGGGAAGTCTCAGCCACAATGCAAGCTTCCCCACATTTATCTAGTAGGACACATAGCTGGGTCTTAGAGATAAGAATTCCATTCGAGTTTGAAGCTGTGTTCTTTAGGAATCTTTTCTTTTTAATTTTTGTTTTTTGAGACAGGGTTTTACTCTCTGGCCCTCGCTTGCCCAGGACTCATTGTAGAGCAGGATGGCCTCAGACCCCTGAAGACCGGTTTGGTCTTCTGGGTTTAAAGGCATGTGCCACTATACCTAGCTATCTAGATTCAGTCAGTGAAACAAAAATTAAAGTGAAGTTGACGTTCTTCACCTGGAAACTCAGGTTTTAGTTGAGACAGAAATGCAGTGTATCTGTCTGTATAAACTGTCTGTGAAGAACTAAACATCCTTAACCAAGGATGCTCTATGGGGTGAAGATGGGAGTGTTATGTGGATGAGTGTTTTGCCCGAGGGCATCTGCACTATGTTTCCCAGAGAGGCCAGTAGAGGGTGTCTGGAATTACAGACAGCTGTGAGTGACCATGTGGGTGCTGGGACTCTAGGTTCTTTGCAAGAGCAACAAATATCCCTAACCACAGGGCTATCTCTCCAGGATTGGATGATTTTTCTAGGACTTCAGTCCAGCAGCTTAGTGAGCTTTGAGACAATAAAGAAAGCAACTTACTTTTTTTTTTTTTTTTTTTTTTCTTTTTTTCTTTTTTTCGGAGCTGGGGACCGAACCCAGGGCCTTGCGCTTGCTAGGCAAGAGCTCTACCACTGAGCTAAATCCCCAACCCCAGCAACTTATTTTTATAATTAAAAAAACAAAATAGCCTTAAGTGTTTCTCTTTTAAAAATAGCTATCCCATTTCATTTGTGTTCTGTTATGTGAGACATTTCTGTATCAGGGATTTTTATTCCTACCTCTTGATCAGTTTGAGTGTGTGGGAGGGTGCTAATCCTCTTGGAGTTGGGGCCTTTCCCTGTTTTATGAGGCACCACACTATTGTTGAGTAATGTCGGTGGCTTTCTAAGGTAATTCTGTTAGTCTGCTGTTCTAGGGAGAAGTACATATCACTAACTTGGAATTTGTTTTTTCCTCAGAAACAGCAACACTGCCGTATCATATCCCACACCTGGCATGTTCAGTCTATCACATGACTTTAAAGGACTTGCCTGCCATGGTTAGGCTATGGTGGAATAGCAGTGAGAAGCGTGTCTTCAATATTGTAGATAGATTTACAAGCAAATATGTCAGCAGTGTTCTTTCTTTTCAAGAAATATCTTCTGTACAGACAAGCACACAGCTATTCAATGGCATGACGGTTAGTATCTGTCGGCTTGGCTTTTCCTAGATGAATGAATAGCACTTCTGTTTTTCATTGCTTACTTCATCAGAAGTTGTAACCTTTGATTCAAAATAGATAGAAAATTAACTACCTTATTTTCTGACTCCTCTGTGCTAAGAAAGACATAGTAGACATTCAGGTGACACTTACTGCTCTTATCATTTGACTGCGCCACAGTGCTTTCCTGTGTTGAAACCTATTACAGTTAGATACTTTCTGTGCACAAAGCATACCTTGTAAGACAAACTGTAAATGTAATAAAGTCATTCGAAAGCATGCTAAAGTCTTTATTTTGGAGACAAGTCTCACTTGTAACCTTGGCTCATAAGAAACTCATTATGGAGACCAGTCTAGACATCCACCTGCCTCTGCCTTCAGACAGCGTGGATTGAAGGCATGCGTCATCACCTCTGCCACACGCCAGGCTCTTAAGCCTACTGTTAAATGCCTGGTATCAGATAAATGGCAGGTTTTATGTCCTTATTCTCCTGTGTTGTCTTCAGCTGTTAGTTGAGCTATCAGAGTGTTTTGTTTGAATAATAATAATTCGAAGTTGTTTTGGCAAAGAAAAAATACCTTTGTTTGAATTGTATCCCATCGTATTGCAGGTTAAGGCGCGAGCTACTACTCGAGAAGTGATGGCCACTTACACCATCGAAGACATAGTCATTGAACTCATCATACAGCTGCCTTCCAACTACCCACTGGGTTCAATAACAGTGGAGAGCGGGAAAAGAGTCGGGGTGGCCGTGCAGCAGTGGCGCAACTGGATGCTGCAGCTGAGCACCTACCTCACCCACCAGGTACGCGTCCGCTTTCACGGCCTCTCAGACCACAGGGCCGCTGTCTGAGAGCACAGCAGGGCACAGAGATCCCTGCTTAGTGTGGAAGTAAAACTTCTGGGATAAAGCCAGGCATGCTGGTGCACTCCTTCAATCCCAACACTCGGGAGGCAGAGGCAGGGGGATCCCTGAGTTCAAGTCCAGGATGGCCAGAACTACACACAGAAAGTCTCTCTTGGGAAAAAACCAAACCAAACCAAAGCAAGCCAAACCAAACCAAAAAACCAGCCAACCAAATAAAACAAACAAAAAATTCTTGGATTAATGTTTTCTCAGTTGTTTTCTCTTTTATTTCTGCATTTCAACTTTGCTTTGATCTTTAAACTAATTATAAATCTCCAGTTTTGTTTGTATGTTGTAAAGTATATACTTTAAGTATTTTACAATAAAAATTATTTTAAAGCAAGTTTACATTCCATTATTGTAAATTCATATTCCTTCAGCTGAGTGGTCAGTTGAAAAATTAGGAAAGCAGTTCAAAATGACTTAATTTTCTCAGAGAAGCTAAGAGCATAGCACTTAATGCATTGGTTCAGAAAGCAGTAAAGCTGTTTCTTTATCTTCTGTTTTCCAGTTTCTTACACATAAACTCTGTCTCTTCATGCCCATTCTCAGCTTCCATCCCAGACTCGCTCTCAGCTGTCTCCCTTCAGCCTTCATCTGTTTCTTGTCATCATCCCACTGTGCACTAGGTCCTGTTCTCCAGGCCTGCTGTGCTGTGGACTGACCTCCTGTGTGCAGGCTACCATAGTTGCAGTGAGTTCCTAAGTGCACAAGCCATGTCGTGTGCAGAAGAGAGCCATTGTCTCTGGTGCTTGCCTTCTTTCTGCCCCCTCTTCCTAAGCTTTGAGTGGTTGGTTCGGATGCCTCAGTCACGAGTCACTTATTCTCTCGGCATTTGACCAGCTTTGAGTCTCTCTGTTGCCATCCACGTGAGAAAGGACATCACTTATCTGAGGGTTTGAAACATAAATGTTTACAAGTTAAAAACATGCTTGTCATTTAGCAAAATAAAAGTAATAGGGCCATGGGCTTTTGACCAGGTTTACAGTAGCAGGTTTGAATCCCCTCTTATGAAGCAGGACACACATCCAGGGAGAAAGCTGTGGCCACCCTTGCAGCACTCGTGCCATCACTGCACCAGTGGGCACATCTTGCCTGGTAGAGTCCAGTGTTGGGTAAGGCAGTTTCTTCCTTAGTGACCTTAGAGCACTTACTGGCACTGAAAGGCAGGGAGCAAGTGTTCAGGTCAGTTCCAGCTTGGTTTCTCTGTGTTCTACACCCAGTTCTACACTAGTCTTCCCCCCCCCGGAGCTGGGGACCAAACCCAGGGCCAAATCCCCAACCTACACTGGTCTGCTTACCTAGTTCTGATCGGCATCCAGGGATAATTGTAACAGTCTCTGTTGTTTGGGGGCCTCTGGGACCTTCCTAGCCAGCCATTCATGCATAGATAGCATTACATTAAATTCCTCTTTTCTCTTTTTTGTAAAGAAGATGCAAAGTTTGGTTGGGGTAGGTAGGTAGGTAGGGGCAGATCTGAGTGGAGACCAGGGAGGAATTGGTAGATATGATCAAAATGAATTATGTAAAATTCTCAGATTAATGAAAACCTAAATAAATAAAAAATAAATTTAAGTTAGCTTATAAAGTATGGGTTTCTGTAAGGGATTCTCATATTCCCTTAGCTTTGGTCAACTCACTTATAAACTTCTACTTCTCTTCTACTTCTCTGTGCCCCTGCCTGAATCTCGCTTAAACCTTTAACCTCTAGGATTTCTTATAAAAACTGTCTTTAGTGATAAAAATTTTTTGTTTCTAAAATTCAGAGATAATTTAAAATAACATTTAAGAAAGTTAGGAGATAATATGATCAGCCAGAATCTCTTCTTTCATAATTAAAATTGAGCCTAAAATGTGTGGTATTGAATAAACCCATTGGAGACGTTTAGTGTGTGACTGCCCTCTTTCTCACAGAACGGAAGTATCATGGACGGCTTAGCGTTGTGGAAGAATAACGTAGACAAACGCTTTGAGGGTGTCGAAGATTGTATGATCTGCTTCTCAGTTATTCACGGTTTCAACTATTCTCTTCCCAAAAAAGCCTGTAGAACATGCAAGAAAAAGTTCCACTCAGCTTGCTTGGTAAGGCAGAGAAATCGCTTAACAGTCTTTGTGGTCTGTATGTGTTATGTGTGATATATGTTTCAAAGCTTGTGTGTCGGACCAGTAAGGTGATCTCAGCAGGTAAGGGAAAGGGTGCTTAATGGGAGGAGAGAACCAACCTGACGAAATGGTTCTTCTAACCCACGACCCAGTCACTGCACATTCCTGTCACGCCAACACACACAGCGTAAGACAGTGTGTTTATGGGAGACACTAAGAAGTGGATTTTCAAAATCTATAAAAGATATTAGTGATTGACTGAGATGGTGGTCAAAGCACTTTAAGGAATGGCTACTCTGATATAGGGCTCTCAGCTCCCAGTGATTGGCGGTCTTCTGAGATCCTGTCCAGGGTGGGAGGCTACAGGACTTGACTTGGGTCCTCCAGCACCAGGGCCTTTTTATCTTTGTAAACACCACAGTGAAAGGACACGAGGGAGCTCATTTCTTCATATGTCTTCCTTCCACCTGAGTTTTATGCATGAGCCTAAGTATACAGTTCTTATCACAGGGTAGCCTCCAGAAAGAACATTTGATTTGTCTTAATTTTGGAGATGAGAAGCAAAATTCTTTTTTTTTTTTAAATTTAGAGAATACTTTATTAGTTTTTGTAATCAAACCCACGTAGATAAGACCTTACATATTTAATACAGTGTGTTACCCCTGTACAAATGGAAAAAACTTAAGTTCAACATTTCTAGACCAATATGGCTGTTAATTTCTGTACAGTGCCAACTCAACACAGTAAACGGGGATACTTTTTTCCAAAGTTGACAGCACAGCTAAAGTTTCAAAAAATTCAAATTATATATCTGTATATATATATTTATATTTATATAAAAAGACCAATAATAGCACTGTGTTATGCATCAACAGCAGCAACAGCTTTTCCAGGTTCTGCAGTCATCTGAACAAAACTGTAGAGACATCCAGCACACTCCATTAAAAAAAAAAAAAAAAAAGTAAAAAAACAAAACCCGAGAAAACAGCACAGTTCTGTTACTCTTCTGGTACCTGGCACCATTTTTTTTTTAAATTAGCTTCTCAATCATCATCTGGAAAGAAAACATTCTGAGCAACATCATTAAAAACAGCTCTGATAAAGCATGGTCACTACTATGTATCATAAAGCAGGTACAAGCTATTTTACATCCACAGAGGTATGATACAGTACTGTCCTACATCTATAATACTAGAGGATACAATTTAAAAGGCATTATTTGAGACTGGATTCTACTTTTCCAGCAGAGGGCCCAAAGGATGATGTGACACAGCTTTGTAAAGAAACATACTCTAGACAGGATTTCCTTTCACTAGTGGCACAGTTCTAAGGATTCATTCTCTCCATGAATGTCAGCTAAAACCGTTATTAAAAAAATGAAATATCCCTAGAACAAAACCGTATAACCACCGGATTCACATGAAGATGACCTAGTGGAGACAAGCTGGACCTCACCTTACCAACAAGCTATCAAATCTGTTATGTTTAAACAGTGAGACCTCCAAGGAAGGAAATGCCAAGTAGTGGAGAAGCAAAATTCTTAGTTTGTTCTTTTTTTTTTTTTTTGTCTTGTCACTATAGATTACCTTCTATGTGTGTATGTGAGAAGAAAGCTTTAAAAATTTGCTTTAACATTAACACCTTTTCTTTTTCAGTACAAATGGTTTACATCTAGCAACAAGTCCACTTGTCCACTCTGTCGTGAGACCTTTTTCTGAGGTGTTTTCATTGGAAGTTGTCCCTGCAGAAGGTCAAGCCAGAGGGAATGGATTTGGCTCAATCTTGAAGTACTGGCGTGAAGCCAACGAGCATGACAGAAATGCCATCGCTGTCAGTGTGACCCTCAAGTCAGGCTCACCTCTCTGTAGATTGCTTTGTAAATCTTTGGAAACTTTTCTTTTACAAAAGAATATTACATATTTGAGAGAAAATATTTATATTAATGGCTTAATCTCTTTGTATATTTAAAATTGAAAATAAATATCTCTTCTCAAAAATATTCTAAATTATAGAACTGAAATTTGTGAAAGCATAAACTATATTATAACGTGTCAGAGCACCCAATGTGTTGGTCTGTGCTGTAGAACAGTCCAGGTGTAAGGCAAATGAATTGAGCCGATTTACATCTGCAGTAAAACTACGGCTTGTTCGTTAAGCGATGTTTTGTTAATGACAAACGATAATTAAAGATTACTCTGACTTTCATAGTTTGAATGACACAGTGAGGCTGAGCTATTTCTACCCTCATCCAGAGCTGTTTGAAGCATCCTCCGAAATCTCACATGACGAAGGGACTAAGTGAACTCTAAGGGGCTTTGTCGAGAATTGTGAAATTCATCACTTACATCCTTGACACTAATCTTTTGCTTGTGAAAGAATCATTTCCATGTTAATGAGATTTGAACTGTAAATGTGTTGGTTGAATCTGTTACTCAGTGAGACTACAAAGAGTGGGAATCTAAAGGAAGCAGTTGTTTGATTAGTTTGTGAAGTAAAATGGTAGCAGTCTATCAAAGGAAAATTGTTACTAAAGTATAATCATGTGTGGAGAAACAATATTTAAAAATCTTGTAGGAGACTGTAAATTTGTAAGCAGAGTTTGCTATTCTCATTAGCCATAGTTAACACCAAATCAGGAATTGGGGGAGCTAATTACTTAAAACTATCAGGAATGAAGGATATAGTTCTGAGTAAAATTAATTTTTGTTTTGTTTTTGTTTTGAGATAGGATTTCACAATGTAGCTCTGGGCTGGGCTGGAACTCATCCCGTAGACCAGACTAGCCTGGAACTCAAGAGATTTGCCTGTCTCTGCTTCCCAAGTGCTGGGGTTAAAGTTCACCACCAAACCTGGTGGAATTATGTCTTAATGGATTGAAGTGTGTAAACACGTGACGATCTGCCTTTGGTTACAGTACCCTTGCCTTTAAAGCTGTATTCACAGTATAAAGTGTGGAAGCTTGGATCACAGTCTTCCATTGCACATCTAGTAGTTAGGATACCTCAAGAGTCAGTTCATCATCTGTGTTTCAAATGTTCGATTAGAAGGGTGCAACTCGTGTCAAATAAAATTACTGCTTACCATCAACTAGTCACAATGAGTGTTATTGATACAGTGTGAAACTGGTCAGGAGTATAGTCCAGAGTGAGAACTCCGCGTGGGTTACAAGTGCAGTGTCGGTTTCTGTCTCCTGTTTTACTTTTCTGTGTAGTAGTTATTATCTTACAGTCTTGAGGTTCAGAGACAGATCGTAGTGTAGATAGCAAGACTACTACCTCTTACCCCTTCCTTACAACACTCTTACCTTTCTATGTCTGCCTCTGACACATTGGTCACAAGGATTGCGTGTTGGCTCTGTGGAAATCACTCTTTTCCTTTTAAAGTGATTTTACAATAAAATCTTGTTTATAACCTTTCCAGTATTGGTTCTTGACTTTTGACCCAAAACCCAGGTAGAAGAGAAGACAGGGTAGTAGAGCCTTGGCTGTGTGGGCATTGGTAGCTCAGGACTGGGAATACATTCTGTGGGGTTGTGTGGGTAGTCGTCAGTCACTCCTGGGGTAATGCTAAAGAAAGCTTCCCAGAAGCAAGGCTGAGACTCAGAAGGCCACGTTCAGGTTTGATTCATTTATCTTTGGCAACTCATGGACGGGATACCAGCCCTGAAAACGTTAGTGTGAAAGGAACTTAAAATTGCCAGAGTCAAAGCCCCGTTACAAATTTACTTGAAATCGGAAACTAAATAGCGATTTCTAAAATCTATCTTTAATTTATTTTTCTCACTTAATATATGTATATGGATTTCTGTGGCTTAAATAACATTAACACTTGATACGTTTTATGGTGTGAATAATTATTACTTTATTATACCATTATTAAATTATGAAAAATTCAAATATACAGAAAATAGTAAAATAGCAGTGTGCTACTTGTACTCTTCCCATACTATTTTGCCATATTTGCTTCTGATTTTTAAAGAAATAAAATGTTACTCTTTTATATTCTCTGGCCCATTCTTCCTTCTCTGGAGCCAGCTTACTGCAGTGAGGTCTGTGCATTCTTCCCTACTCGACGACTTATAATTCCTGCTCTCTGTCTCCATAAATAATGTGTAGCAGGTTTTTCTTTAGAGAAATTTGAAGGTGCTAGCTATCCCACTTGTGTCAACTTCTACAACTTCTCCACCTAACTACTATTCAACATCATACCTACTCGTCCCGCTCACCACAGCCACCAGTCCTCATACCTACCAATCTTCCTAATCGCCATTTTGGGCAAATGCTGCCGAATACATTCTTCCTCAGCAAATGTGGTAGGCGTTCTGGAGGCATGAGCTACAGTGGAATTTCAGGTGACAGGATCTGTAGACTGTTGCTATGTAGGTTGCCTCCCCCCAACCCCCAACCAGACAAAGGTTCAGAGTAGAAGAAAAAAACCGGTTAGGCCCTGGGATTGTATGTTCCAGGAAGCTTCTCCTAGGACCATAGAATGGGTAATTACATCGGCCGGTTCAACAACTCTCTCCCAGGAACTAGCTGACCATAAAGTTAGATTAAAATCTTAGAGAACAATCTTGAGAAGCAGGAAGCTTCTCCCAGGAACTAGCGGACCATAAAGTTAAACCATCTTGAGAAACAGGAAGCTTCTCCTTGTGATTTTTCACTGGTATTCTCAACATTTTCCAATGATGCCCTCCCTACCCACCTTGGGTTGCGGTTTCTTCCTTTAAATTCCCCTTGTCTTAACTACTGGTGGTCGAACTCCACTGCCCCTGCATGAGATACGAGTCTCGACCCCAGTGCACTGGTTCCTATCGATAAACCTCATGTGATTACAACAAGGTCTTGTGTGAGTTCTTGGGGGGTTGTGTCATCCCGAGACTTGAGTGAGGGTCTCCCCGCTCTGGGGGTCTTTCATTTGGGGGCTCATCTGGGATCAGTGACCACCCTCATCTCCGAAGACCCACTTGGAGGTGAGATAGCGTCTGTGTCTTTGTCTGTGTCCTTGTGTTTTGTGCCGGCTAAACTCTGGGTCTGTATTTGCTACTTTGGGTCTGTATTTGCTTGCGAGTTCTGGAGTTCTGGTGTCTCGGGCTGAGAAGGGAGGCTCGTGTCTCAGGAGAGATGCTAGTGTGGGCGGTAGACGTGCCAGGGGCTCACCGATTGTGCTGTTCTGGGAGACGTCCCAGGAGGTCTGGGGGAACCCCAGGGATGCCTGGGAGATTCCTGTCTGGGTGTCGGTAAGAATTTGGTGATTCTCCTGGACTGGAGAAGAGACCCGTCCTACTAGCTGTCTGGGTGCCAGTGAGGATTCTATGATTCTCCTGAACTGGAGAAGAGACCCGTCTTCCTGGTCGTCTGTATTTTCAGAGTGGTTTTTGTCTGTGTGTCTTAGTTCTTTGTTTTGTGTTACTTGTGACTTTGATGATGGGACTCCTCTGAGTTTGACTTTAGACCATTGGACTGCTAGAGCACACAATTTGTACTGTGGCAGACTTTTTGCTCCTTGGAGTGGCCGGCGTTTGATGTTGGCTGTCCTCCAGAGGGTACCTTTGACTTAACCATTATTTTTGATCTGCTCTCCCTCATCTGTCTTTGGGTGTCCCCTTGGGAAGGAGGAGTGAAGTGGAATCCACTCTCCTTCATCTGTCGTTGGTGAGCTCACAGAAGCTCCCTTCTAAATCAGTTCAGTTTTGTGGTGATCTTGTGGCAGCCACTTGTTTTTTGTTTTTGTGCGCACTTCTGTGTTTTTGTCTATTAATCTTTTAATTGTCTTTCTGTGTGACTGAATGCTTTTGTCCTTTTTGGCGGGCCTCTGTTTTCTGGACTCTCTTCTTGTTTTCTCACCATCCCACTTGAGATGCTTGTTAGTAACTGTTATAGGAAATACAGAATCCTACTAGAGGCCAGAAAAAATGTTCCAGACATGGATGGAAGGTCCTCACTTCTGCCTGTTGACTTCAATACGCCAGAAGGTAGGGAGTGCCAGGTCTACCATCAGACTCCAATGGTGGGTCTCTGAGGGGCTGAAACCCCCCCCCCCACCAATTTGGCTAAAGTAAGGAAAAGATATGAAGAAAAAGTTGCAGAAACTTGAAGGGTTAAGCTAAGTCGCTGAGAGAGTTAGTGTAAGTTGCAGAGAAAATAAGCTAGAGAAGAAAAGAGACAGAAAAGAAAAAGCTAAAGAACTAAAGAGAGATAAAAGACAGGAGAAAAACTTATACTGGCCACAGTAGTTAGAGTCTAGGAAGACAGTACCTGGCAACAGAAGAGAATTCCTGGCTAAAGATCAGAGTGTCTATTGTAAGAAAAAGGGCACTGGGTCAAGGGACTGCCCCAGGATAGAGAGGAAACCCACCCAGTGTTTTGTGGATACAAGCACCCAACGCTCTGTGCTCCTATGCTCCAGTGGGCCAGTGTCCATCAAAGACCTTGGGTACAGGGGGCTACCGGCAACAAACAATACTATGGACTACCCGAAGAATAGTGGACCTTGGCGTGGGCCGGGTAACCCACTAGTTCATGGTCATCCCTGACTGCCCCTATCCCTTGCTCATGAGAAATTTGCTCTCCAAAATGGCTTGCATGGGCTGAAGTGGCTGGGTGAGGCCATGTGTATGCATATCTGCAGACTGTGTATGTGGAGTTTAAGACTTGTCTCAGTGCACCAGTACCTGATGCTGGGAGATGTGTGACTTAGTGCCGTTCTGCCTAGAACACATTGCTCCTGCCAGCCAGACACTAACAATTATCACCCAATCCAGGACTTAAAACTGTGATAGAGTGGCTGATGTTTTACCTTTGAATGGAATGTCCCAGAGGATGGGACCATTGGTCAGCTGACATGGACTAGATTCTCCACCGGTTAGGGGCAATCTGGCCACCTTGCTGCCTGATCCTGACCTGGAGCCACCACAGCACGAGTGTCAAGAACTGGCAGAAGCCATGGGTGGAGGAAAGACCTCTGTGACTGACCGATCGACCCCTGCTGAAAGCCGAGGCTACCTTGTCTACAGATGGGAAAGTTCTCTTCATGAAGATCAGAGATGAGTAGGTGCTGCCATGGTGGACAACACAAATGTCATCTGGGATGGCTGAACCTCTACCCCCCTCCCCCTCATAGCACATCAGCGATGCAGATGCCTTCGCCATCTTTTGGATGCCCTGATGAAGCCAGCAACTGTGAGTGTTATTTATTGCCCAGGACATCAGGAGGGAAGAGATTCAGTGGCATGGGGCAATAACAAAGTAGATTAAGTGGCTCGAGAAATGGCTATGCAGGAGCCTATCCTGGTTACAGGCCTGCAAGAGACAGCCACTGGGAACTGGGATCGGACTAAGGGATGGCCTCACTTAGAATGTACAACAGAAGAAAAGGCCCAAATTGCTTAGAAGAAGGGAAAAAAAAAAAAAAAGACAGTGGCACACTTGAGAACTATATTCCCCGGAGAACAAACAAAAGACTCACTTTGCAAAATACAGAAATGGACTCATTTAGGAGATAAGAAGTTTGTCCAAGTAGTTAAGGTGTATGTAATAGACTTCAAGATTTTAGCTAAGAGAGGCAGTAAAAAAGTATAAGGTATGTCAGTAAGTGGAATGGTCTTGTGTGAGTTCTTGGGGGGTCGCATCATCCCGAGACTTGAGTGAGGGTCTCCCCACTCCGGGAGTCTTTCATTTCCATGTGTCACTACATGATGTTCCATTTCCCCCTTTCTCAACATGAGGTGGAAGACACTGTTTCTCTCCACGGCAGTGTGGTAAGCAGAATGTACCCCAAAAGAAGGCAGGCTAAGGGAAGACGCAGGCTTCTTGAGAGTCCCTGTCCTCTTAACATATAGACTATATAGTTGGTATTCAGCTAGCTGAGCCCACACTGCTGTCCCTGTCCCCACAGGATTTGGGACAGACTGACAGAGACAAGGCTAATTGCTGTGCTATAATGTCTTCTGCTCTTGTTCAGGAGGCTGGTTTTGACGGCCAGGAATGAAGCTGTACCTAATGTAGGTTGCAGGCAAGGTGAAATCCGTTCTAGACAGTTCAGTGGTATAGTTTCCCTTTGGAGAGTCCACCGATGTTGCTTTTGAAAGCCAACAGGTTTTCACCTAATTGGCCACTCCCCAACTCTGGCACATTGGCAGCATTTCCATAGGACCGAGGCAAGACTGTAGGTTGGAAACAAGCGTTCCTGAATCCGTCAGGTCTCACCTACAGCCCGTCACTTCCATACCCACGTTCAGGTTGTTGTGTAAGCTGTTCTGGTACTCTGGCCATTTGGCCGAGCAAATCCAGTGGTTGGTGCTGGAGGTTGTGGTGGCAGGTAAGGATTCCATACAGGGCATCTGGCGGGCCCTATGGAAATCTGCAGTTGTAGGCCCTTTGGATTCTGGAACAAGGCCCTGCTAATATCACAGCTGTTCCTGCTTTGAGTGACAGCCCTTGGCCTGATACTGTATCGTGCCACATCTCAATACAGAATATTGAGCACCAACTGACCCTGACCCTGGTTAGCTCTATCGTGAACTGGGAATTCTTACCGATTTTATTATTTGAAAATTTAATTTATGTACACAGTGTATCTTGATCACATTCCCCCATCACCTTCCTCTCTTCTCCTTTGCAACTTCATGCCTTATTTTTGAAATTATACAGACAGCTGCAGAGATAGCTCATTGGTTAAAAGCACTTACTGTTCTGAGAAACCTGAATTTGGTTTCCAACACTTGTGTTGGGTGGCTCACAACCACCTGTAGAGCATCTGACACCTTTTCTTGTACTCTTGAGGTACTGGCCCATATGCGGCATATATTCACACACACACACACACACACACACACACACACACACACACACACACACACACATCTTTAACTCTGAGTTCAGGCATACAGGGTTATTCATTGGGACATAGGCAGTGCACTAACAGCCACCCTAAAAGAGAGGGAAGGTGGTCAAAATCCTTGCAAATTAGCATCTAAGGTTACCTCCATAGGAGGCTGGACTCTTTGGATGACTCACTAGCCTCTGGTGGGCCTTCAGGAATAACTGGAGGAAAAAAGACCCTCCTGATGAAGCCCTGGTAGCAATCAGCGAGTGATGTTGTGTCGATCAGAGAAGAGTTTTTGTCATATTGATCATGAAAAGCCACTGGCATTCTAATATCACCACTGTGTAAGAGAAATGCTGCCACGAAGAGTGAAGTTCTTTTATTCCTGCAGTTTATCTCCCAAAACTCTGTTATATACACACCTCAGTACACTGCTTTGCCTGGCTTTTCAAGACAGCATGTGTGGGAAGAAGCTCAGCTGCAGTGTCTTCGCACTCAGTTGTAACTCATCACCAAAAAGCCCCTTTTGGGACTCACACAGTAACTTGTTTCACGGCTATGTTCAGGGGAATGGGTAGATTTTACCCGGCGTCCTTTCTGGTGGACATTTAGGGTACTTATATTGCTTTGCTATTATAGCTAAGGTGAAATCAAACATGCCTTCAGATATAAATATATAAAATATGGTTATAAATATACACATTTACTTGCACATGTACAGAAAAACTGAAAACAAAATGGCCTTTTTCTTAGGTTTATTTGGTTTTTGTGTATGGGTATTTTGCCTGCACTATGTATGTATGCCAGGTGTGTGCCTGGTATCCTTGGAGGTCAGAACAGGGCAGGAGCCCTTGTGAACTACCTTGTGGGTACTGAGAACAGAGCCCCAGTCCTCTGTATTAGGGGTCAGTGGCTCAGTCTCTGAGCCATCTGTCTATCCAGCCCTCGCTTTTTTTCTTTTTCTTTTCCTTTCGGTTCGTCGTTTGGTTTTGGTTTCTCTGTGTAGCCCTGAGGGTCCTGGAATTCACTCTGTAGACCAGGCCTTGAACTTAGAGACCCCCTGCCTCTGTCTCCTGAGTGCCTATGCCACTACCACTTGGATCCACTTTTTCTTTAAATGACAAATTTTGGTAAAACTTCTTGGCCAGGGAATGGCATCAGTCTCAAACCTACTGAGTGTTCAGCAACCGGTAGCTAGTTTATTTACTTCAGGGGCTTTCAGGACTTGCTGAACCTGAGGACTGACAGGGTTTCTTGGCCTGCTTGCCTGCGAAGTGCCGTGGTTCCTTGTAGTCCTCTTGTCTTCATTATTTTAAAGATTTCCTCTAAAATGACAAATAAAAGTAGAATTCAATTAAACATTTGGTGATATGCATGATCACTGAGCAATTTAGTAGGATGATAAGTGCATTAAATTCCTCTGATTAAACAGCGTAGAGCAGGCACGTGTTTGTTAACTCAAGCTTGGACCTAGGAGAGGTGGGACACAGCTTTAAGACGGTCTGAGGGAACCAAAAAAAAAAAAAAAAAAACAAGGACTCAGGCTGGGTTCGGTCCCCAGCTCCGAAAAAAAAAAAAAAAAAAAGACGGTCTGAGGATTCTGACAGACTTAAGTGCCTAGTTTGTAGTGTAGCCCACTTCCAACTACACAGAGTCATTATTTAACCTTGTTACCATAACAGGCGATCATGTTTTAGCTGGTTGGTGCCAATCTCTCCCATATATGCTTTATGGGGAAGGTCAATGGAAATCTGGACAAACTGAATCCTGACAGTGCCCAGAGTATAAATGAATTCTCTTCTTCTTCTTCTTCTTCTTCTTCTTCTTCTTCTTCTTCTTTTTTTTTTTTTTTTGGTTCTTTTTTTCGGAGCTGGGGACCGAACCCAGGGCCTTGCGCTTCCTAGGCAAGCGCTCTACCACTGAGCTAAATCCCCAACCCCGAATTCTCTTCTTTTGAAAATAAAACCAGAGGCCCAAGAGATGAGTCAGTGGTTAAGAGCACTTCTGGCTCTTGCAAAGGAGCTGGGTTCATGTCCCAGTACCCGCGTGCTAACTCACAACCATCTGTAACTACGGTTACAAGGCTTTCTTCTGTCCTTAGGCTCCTGTACAGCGGGGTTGAGGGTGGGGAAGCAATCACCACTATCCAGCTATGAACCCTGGGACCTCAACAGTGGCCGGCCTGCAAGTTGTAGACATTACTGCAGTGACCACCTTCTCTTTCTTCTTCTATTATTATTATTATTATTATTATTATTATTATTATTATTATTATATCATCATTATTGCTGGAATTTAAGACCTGTTGCATGAGATGGGACCCATGCTGAGGGGCAAGTGTTAGGTGTCAGCGATTGTATCTGAATGTTAGTTTATGAACGAGTGAAATTACTCGTCCCACAAAGACGACGGGTCTTAAAACATACACATTTTACCTCTTAGAAGTGTTTCTCCTCTCTCAACATGTCAGCAATTAACTTGCTCTACAGCCCAGCCTACTTTCTAAGTTAGTCCCCGACGTTTGTCGTCAGCAAGTGAATATCAAGAAGCTCTTTTTTCCTCAATTACCTGGATTGTTTTCTTTTATGGTAACTAAGTAGAACAGCCCTCTTGGGGAGAGAAGTTGTGAGGCCAGTGGGAAGAACCTGTCCATGACTTCCCGGCCGTTTCTTCCACCAGCCCAAGCTGCTTCTATTCCGTGGCTTCCTACCTGTCAGCAATCACAGAGACATTGGATTCAGGCTTCAATGAGAGTACCCTCTTAATGGCATAAAATATCACCAAACAAGTACACATTTTCAAACGAATGTACCTTGGCTTCTGAACATCATTCTGCCAAAGTCCTGACGTCCTTATGCTATGAGAGGGCATATAATTATCCAACAAATAAAACAGCATTCTGGGTGGCTAGGCGCACCTGCGATCTTTGTACTAAAGGCTGGAGAAGACTGATTGTGATTTCAAGGCCAACCTGAGCTACGTGGTGAGACCCTGTGTCAAACACTCAAGGGACAGGATACAATTGAGTGTCAGAGCTCATCTGGCATTTGTGGGGCCCTGGTTCACTTGGTACCACCAGAATATTCTGAAGAAATCAATGAAAATTAGGTTCAATGCGGACACAACTGTTTTCCGATTTTTGCTGTGGCCTTTACGTATTTTTGACTTTGTTTTTTAATTTTTAGTCAATATGTTTCCTGGTTTAAAGTAATACCTTTACAATCAAATTCTGTAATTTCAGAACAAAAAAGTACATATACTTACTTACAAGGGCAGGTTTTCTCAGGTCTGCCTCTCCCCTATCTTCAGCAACTTTGTTTTCAATCATGTTTCAGGGTTGTTCAACTTTCTTCCTTGCCTTTATTTTGTGAGTGTGCACATGGTAGTATGTGTAACATGTATGTATGTGTGTGTGTCGGGAGGCGGGGCACATGCAGGTCAGACACAATCCTTGCCTTGCACCTTGTCAGAGGTGGGGGCCTCTCCTGTCCACTACTGTATATATCAGGCTAGCTGTCATGTGGGCTTCCTATCATGCCTCAGGTCTGTTGGGGTCACAGGCATGTGCTGTTGCGTGACTTCTACATGGGTTCAGAGGATACCACCTTCAGTCCTCACTTTCACAAGCATCTCATCCATTACCCATCTCCCCAGCCCTGTCAATCAACTCTCAAGGAAGGTTCACTTCCTCTGCAGTAGCTCGAATTCATTCCTTATGTTGGTCCAGGACCTTACTGAAGAAGTATATCTTATTTAGCTGGTGTTTGACATTTGTTTATTTTTCTCTGAATCTAATTTGGATTATTCCCAGACCTATCATCCACTCAGTATCTCCACAATCACACTAGATCATTAATTCCACATTTGTGTCAGCATTCTGGGGACTCCCTTTCCTGACCCCTCTGCTTTAATTCTGGGTGAGCTGCTCCTGTTTGGCTCTCTGTGTTACTCCATCCTTTTGCAGGGCCTTGTTTGGCTCTTTCAGCAGGTGTGAGCTTTGGGTCAGTCCCTATCAGGCCTCTCTCTCGCTGCTGCACAATGTATAGGGCTTCCTGCGATCAGACTCCAGGCTATTGAGCCCCATTTATCTGCTGATACTGAGATGACTTCAGCAATGCCTGGCATGAGCCCAACCCTGAGGCCAAAGAAGAGAGGGTTGCATTTCAGGAGGAGTCAGGTAAGTGTTAGTGGCCGTCTGCTTGTTTGCTTGCTCCCTGGGCCATCTAATGGGTCCATCTTGGTTCCTTAGAGACCACAGGTACAACCCACAGCACTTGACTCGTGTTTCTGAATGTGACATTCTTATATGTCTTCTAGATGCCATCCATAACCATCTTGCTGGACCTGTGCTGTGTCTTCATCGTCTCCAATCACTCAGCTCTGGGAATTCAGACCCCGGATCTCCTGCACTGCCTACACTTGGTCCTCCAGTGTATCCCTGCAGATGTAAGGCTCTGGAGCTTAGTGCTGCAACTAGAAATACACGGAGACCCCAAGTGGGCCACCATGTTCTCAGGGCTGTTTCTTCACTCCCTGGTTTTCTCAGTGTGAACTGAAACCAAGACCATGAATTAATCCCTCCTGCTGTGCACAGGCTCGCATGGTCATTACACATAGGAAAACATAAACTTTCATCCATTTCAGCTTTTGTCCTAGTACTGAAGGGTTTGTGTTTGTTTGGAGGTAGGCTCTCCCTGTCTAGCCCTGGCTGGCCTGGAGCTCAGATCTGCCTGCCTTTACTCTTGAGTGCTGGGGGATTAAAGACCCTCATCACCACAGCCAGCTACTGAATGGTTTCTAAAATTAGATCTTAAGGACTGGAATGACTGGACTGAAACCTTCTTAAAAATTCATTGACTTATTGTGTGTATTGTGTGGGTGTACATGCGCTCAGAGGACCTCTACAGTATGGATCCCGGGGATTAGGTTCAGGACAAGCACCCTCACTCTCAGTGTGTGATGTCCCTGTCCTAACACAGCAGAAAGGCCTTTGCCAGAGCCACACACTCTGAGATGTCTCCTCCGTCTCCAGCCTGTGATTGATACAGATATTAATGACCCACCCTGTGATGTTTTAGTATAGGAGCTGTGAACAGAGTACCAGACACGACGGTGCTGTGACTTATTTTGGCTCCTCAGTTATAACCTCAGCACAACAGTGAGGGCAGTCAGAAGAGACATGGCCGCCTTCATCTTGGAGTGGAGGTGAACAAAGTATTTATCAGCTTTGCCAGAGAATAATCTCCAAAGCATACAGCAGGCACAATCAAAGAGAAGCTAGTGCTCAGCTGTTACTGAACTGTGTTCCTTCACCTTCTGGGGGCGTGCCGATAGGGCTTACTCCTCACTGTGGAGAGTCTTCAATAATGTATTTCTATTGTTCCCAATGGAAGATTAGAACTGGTCCCACACCTTCAATTTCTGATCACTTTAAGGGATGAAACCCCAGACTTTGAGAAGTAAATTATTGGTGAATACTTTTAATTGACTACAAGTATTTTTAAAACGTGCTTTACAGATCTGTTATTTCGGGTGATGGATTTGTTTAACCGCCTGGCCTGGTCTGGGTGAGAGCTCTGACTAGTTCTGTCACACTTTGCACCTGTGCAGTATTTCCCTTCTGCAGCACTCACAGCACGGGTGACTGACACCCTCTGAACAGTCAGAGGAGTACTGCTGGAGGCAGTGACCGAAGTCAGAAGAAGCTCACTCCGTCTCATCAAGCGGCTGGAAAGAAAGCCAAAGTTCTGCTGTGGGTCTCACCTCTTCAGGCGGAGTCACGACGTAAGGGGGGTTGAACACCAGCAGGTCTACTTTCCCCTTCAATCTGGGCAGCAAGCCTTGGACCTGAGGACAAGCAACATTGCAGTTTAAGAATGGGTCCTGATTTCAGTAATGAGTAAGTCTTTATAGTTACTCTCTCGTGTTATCACGAGGGGAAGGGCTTACAGACGGAAGTGTTTCAATTTTCTTCATGCAGATGCAGTTTATATGAACACTGTCTAAGGTGAGAGCGAACATATTGATTGTGGCTTCTACTCAGCAGCAGACACATCTCCATTCTGGGTTAAGCTTTAGAAGATGGTGTGAGAACAAGTGAGTTCTGATTGTGTAGACTATATTCCCTGTAGATCTGTGAAGAGCTATACAGCTATGTCTGCTAACCTGAACAACACAATTAAGAAGTGATATTTGTGTGTGTGTATGTGTGTGTGTGTGAATGTGTGTATGAACATGTGTGTGAATGTGTGTGTGTGTGTGAATGTTGTGTATGTGTGAATGTGTGTGAGTGTGTGTCTTCACACATGCACGAGTGCATGGGAGTGCGAGTTTTGAAAGTGTTTTCAATTCCATAAAGAAATTAAGTTTCCTAAAAGAACTCTGAAATACAATTTTCCAGAAATGCTGGATAAGAAAATTAGAGAAAATTTTGCTTCATAATTCCTAGTACTTTATCCTATCCAGCTATCTAGTAATAACTGTGAGCTGAATTTTGCAAAAAGAAAAGGGACAAAATATTAAAACAGGCACCCTAACATCCACAGAGTTAAATAAAAAGTAACCGAGGACTGACCGTCCAGTAAAGACATCTGTGGATTGCTATCTATGTGCAGGTGAGGGTGGGCACAAGAGAAGGCAAGGCCTGTGGCTGGGCAGTGAAAAATAAAGGCGGGCAGAGAGTTTGGAAGGGAGGGAGAAGAGAAAGAAGAAAGAAGAACCAAGAGGGAGGAGAAGGACGACCCAGATCTGTCTGGCCTTAAGGGGCCACAGGTAGTTATGAGTATTTCATAAGGGATGGAATTTTATAGAACAATTTGTCTTATCTAGGTGGGCAGTTTATATCATTATCAACTGGTTGTGACTTTATTGTGTGGATGTTTTGTGGAATGAGAATTTAAGATATAAATCGGATTGCTAAATTAAAAGCTTATTGAGTTTTGATTTAATGGGTTATTGGAAGTTGTGACTGTAACCACAGGGGACGAATGCTGAGAATGTGAGCAGAGTCTGCAGCAAGAGAGTTGCAAGAGGGCGGCTGCGGCCGAGCTCAGAGAGTGGCCAGAGGCAGAGCTCAATGGAGAATGAGCTGCTTTGCTGACTGAGATGAAAATGCCCGCAGATGCCGTGTGGCCCTGCGGTGCTGGCACTGGCACGGGATGGTGATGCGCCTTTTAAGTTTACCGCTACAGGCATCTCTAGTCAGGCCTAGTCAGTTCCCTGCCTTAACATCTCTGACAGTTGAGAAACACACGAAAGAGGCCCCGGTAATGTTCGATGTATTCATGCAGCAAAACACAGGACCTTTATTCCCAATGGGACACTGTGCAGGCCCTTATGTTAAATGCGGGTCGGAATGTCTGCTTTTCTTGCATGAAGCACAGCAAGAGGAAGAACAGACTCTGCCAATAGGTGATGGAGACACAGGACAATGGAGAGAAGACGGAGGAGGGCTGTCAGCTTCACAGAGCGGACACCTGAACAGGCCTTAGTACCACGCAGCTCAGACAAGCCGAGGCCAGCGAGTTTGTAAAGGGTAAAACGTGTTTGGTATGTTTTAATGGTGGAATGGAACACGTAATATGTACTTTAAAAGACTGTACAGCTAAAAATGAAGGACGATGACAACTGTACCTTTCTGACTTTGAGAAAGAAGTCACACTATGTAGCCCAGGGTAGCCGTAAACCCATCTTACACTCTTGAGTACTGGGTTATAGGAGTGGGCCAGCCTACCCCAGCTGGTTGCTACTTTTTAAACATGTAATCTCAGCTACGGAGTGGGTTTGTCTTCTATGACAGCTGTAACAATCCCTGTATTTTGAAGGTAAAAAGGCTGTAAATCTGCTAAGCCTGCCTCTTGTTTCTTGCTTTGCCAGGTCAAAGTTTAGTTCAGCGCCCCCTTTAACTACTGAGGAGTTAACTCTAGCATGCAGAACCTCCAGTCCCATCCCTGAGCTACTGTGTAGCTTCTGGAGCTGGACAGGAGAGCCAGGCTATAATCCTAGACATAGTTTTATTAACACTGGAGTTTTCAAAGACACCAGCTTCCATATCTATTTCAAACAGTTTGGGTTTATTCTATCTGGTTTTACCGTTCCACCAAAAATAGATGTAATATTTTTTATAGACTACTAGGAAGCAGGCGGTTCTACATCACATGTATCACCATGCATCGCCATGCATCACCATGCATCAACATGCATGTGAGTGGCCTGAGAACACCCTCGTTCTTAGCACTGTGAAAAGAATTTCTTGTCTCTTGGGCTTAATCCTGAGATGCAAAACCCTTTGTAAATGTGAACTTCTCGGGAAGCTGCCTGCCTTTATCAGGGCAAGAACAATACTGGTCTACAAGCACAGAAAGCTGGGTGTGAGGGTGCATGTCAGGAACCCCAGAACCTGGGAGATGAAGGCAGGATCAGTAGTTCAAAGTCATCCGTAACCAAAAGAGAGTCCAAAGCTACCCTAGATTTTCTGAGACTTTTATATTCCCTACACACCCACAGACAGCATTGTTTTTAGGGTCCACCTGCTGCATGCTATTAGGATTTCTGTTTATGAATAACATGTCACTGTTGTAACTCAAAGTATCCTGCAAATCTAACACCACTCAAGTCCTACTAATACCCTTAAACTACTGTAACAACTGAAACTCACAAGGTCTAATCTGAATTTCTTAAAATAATGAAGGGCTGGAGAGATGGCTCAGCAATTCAGAGCACTGGCTGCTCTTGCAGAGGACCAAGGTTCAATTCTTAGTTCCAATACCGTGGCTAACACCCATCTGTAACTCCAGTCCCAGGGGATCCAATACCCTCTTCTGACCTTGGTGGGCCCTGGAGAGATGTGATGTAGACACACACACACACACACACACACACACACACACACACACACCTTTTGATAAAACAATAAAACAGTGGAGTGGGGGTTGTGTAGGCTCCTCTAACGAGGTAGAGACGGAAGAAGCTAGAACTGACATCATCTACAACTACATGGAAAGTTCAAAGACAGGACTGGGATACAGTGAGAACCGTCTCAATAAAGAAATGAATATCCTGCAGCCAGTCTAAAGCTGTCAATCATTTTGCTTTTCCGCAGGACTCGTGCTCATTCCCCTGTCTCTGCTTATATCTCCTTGGCTTTTGATGGGACTGTGGTGGTTTGAATGGGACTGGCACCACACACTCATGGCCTTGGAAAAGGTGGGTCTTTTAGACTTTGAGGTTTTAAAAACCCAGGCCAGGTCTAGTTATGTCCTGCCCCGCCCCCACTTTCTGTCTCTCCCTCCTTCTTTCTCCCCTCAAGCCCTCCACTTCATAGCAATAGAAAAGTAACTAAGACAGGGATATTCTATCTCCTCTCACACTTAACTCAAGCTTGGGTAGGTAGCTTTGGGGTGGAGTTGAAGCACTATGACCCAGGTCAAAGTCACTCTTCAAATGCCTGCCTGGGACACAGGACCCACGTGGTTCTAATCCTAAGAATACTGCGGGGGACACTTCTTTCCATGGGGAGTTGCTAATAAAGACACAGAGATGCAAACATTTTGTTACATGAGGGTGTCCAACCTTGAGAGGGAAACTCAGAGCTGAGAAAAAATGTGTGATGTCATCTGAGTTCCTGTGCTAGCTGTGCAGAATGGTTTTTAGGTTTAAGCCAGTAGGAACTGGATACAGAGTTACATGTGGTCAACCTATAAGTCCAACATTTACCTAGTATCAAATGGTCAGGTTTGAAAGCATACATTATACAGACTGAGCACGTTCTGGTTATGAATATACATACACATGTATGTATATGTAATATATGTATGTATATGTAATATATGTATATATACATATTAATTAATGAAGAAACAATTAATGAAGAACAGAGGCCATGAATTTGAAAGACAGCAAGCAGGGTTATGTGGGAGAATCTGGAGGAAGGAAAGGGAAGAGGGAAATTATCAAATTATATTATAATCTTAAAAATAAAAGAAAAAATTAATTAAAAATAAAAACAAACAAAAATGAGAGTTCAAGCTCATGTGTGGCTGTATACTAAGTTTGAGGCTAGCCTGGGCTACATGACATTTTGTCCCATACAAACAAAACAGAAGTTAATTTCTAAAGTTTATTTCCACCGAAACCAATCTGACAAAATTAATTGAAATCAATTGCTACTGAACGAGGATTAAAGCTCACCAAATCTGTAATTACTGGCTGAAGGTGGACTCTGTTACAGCGCGCTGTTTCCAAGGTACATGCAGCTGCCTTGGGGTTGATATCGGTGCACCTATAAACACCGGAGGAGAAAAAAGGTCAGGAGGGCATACAGAAGCAGACAGTGCAGCAGCAGATTCCTGCTGAGAAGATTCCCTAATTCTAACATGGTGTAGGAAATCAAAGGAGAATGTTTCCTAATGGCAAAGAAAGAGGGAACAGAAGCTTGTTACTGTGATGACAAACACTGCTAGAAAACCTGTTTCCCCTCATCTGTAGGGGGTTTGTAAACCTGTTTCCCCTCATCTGAAGGGGTTTGTAAACCTGTTTCCCCTCATCTGTAGGGGGTTTGTAAACCTGTTTCCCCTCATCTGTAGGGGGTTTGTAAACCTGTTTCCCCTCATCTGAAGGGGTTTGTAAACCTGTTTCCCCTCATCTGTAGGGGGTTTGTAAACCTGTTTCCCCTCATCTGTAGGGGTTTGTAAACCTGTTTCCCCTCATCTGAAGGGGTTTGTAAACCTGTTTCCCCTCATCTGAAGGGGTTTGTAAACCTGTTTCCCCTCATCTGTAGGGGGTTTGTTTCCCTTTAAGCCATTAAGCTGTATGGCTTAAGCATCCAGCAAATAAGAACTGAGGGAAATCACTGACAGGAAAGCACTACACAAGACACACAGGAGATAGCGAGCTGAAAGAAACATATCTGTTCTGTGTGTGGCAACATCTTCTGGTATTTCCCCCTAGCTTTTGTATTTTCAAGCTCTCTGCAAGGACATTCAACTTTGCACCTATTTTAATAGTCAAACTGTTTACCTGAGAACGATTCAAAGTACAGATAACATAAAGTTGTGTGCTTCTAAAATCCTGTGGCATGAAGGAGGGAACAGGAGCCTATACCTGGGGGCAGGCATAATTTGTGACCCGAGTCCTTACCAGAACACTATCAGAGACATATTGCCTATTTAAAACATTTGACTTGAGCTGCTGTGGTCCTAGGGACCCAGGAAGGGTGGATGAATGTCACATACTCACATGTACAAGGCCTGAGGACCTATCATGGAGGCTAGGAATGCAGACACCACCCCAGATCCTGCTCCTACTTCCAGGCATAGTTCCACTCTAACAAGGAAAAAGACAAATTATTTAGTCCCTTCCTATGAAGATATTCTTCCTGGAAGATAACTCCCATGCTGTATGATATACTTCTGTAGCACCACCATTCTCTGGAAAATACGTGGGAATATGAGGAAATTTAACATTTCTGGCAACCACTTGGTGCTTGTTGTTGCTTAGCCCAAACCTGCTAATAATAGTTTAGGTGTGTAAAGTACTTACATTGAAGTACTTGAATAAACCCAGCAGCATATCCTAGGGTTTGGTAAAAGCCTTCCACCTACTTAGATACGTGAAGAACAAAGACCTTTCTCGACTGGAATACTATATTGGGCAAATACCTCAGTGTCTGATCTTAGAAGGCCTATAATCTTAGCTTTCTAAACTTAAAAATTTTTATATGACTTTTCAATAAATTTATCTCCAGGATCACCGTCCATGCATCAAAAGCACTACTTAATTTCCACGACTCATTGGGCTGATGACACAAGGTTTTTCTGGCACTTAACTTTTCAAACAACCATTCAAGAAGGAGCTATAGTAGTTTTACCTTTAAAAAAAGGGAGTTACAATATTTTTACCTTCAGAATCAGCCACATGTCTATGTGACCCACAAGCCACTTGTGGGTCACAGTAAAGTTTGCGAATCTTACCAGGTGTCTTCTTTTTGGAACTAACCACTACAGTCTCATAAATAATTAGAATTCCCAGGCTTTGTAACAAGGTCAGCTCTATTACAGCATACCCTGAGATGCAGTTTGAGGTTGTAAATCTTTCTGAGCTATTCAGAGCATTCAAGTTACAATCCTGTGCACCACAAGGTATTTCAGTAAATGTTCCACCATCTATGAAGAAACACTGGGGTTAAGAGCATTTTATAGGTGGAAAAAAATGTGACAATGTAAATAAACATCATAGCTATTTCGTTCTGGAGAAACCTAGTTGGAATCTTGACCATTAAATAAATGACCCAAAATTCTTTTGGCAAAATGTTTTATTAGGCTTCCTTTGTGTGTCGGGGGGGGGGGGGGGGGGGCAGAACGGTCTTCAGCATTGTAAGTGAACTTCCAAGTACAACCTGTAGTAGTTTGAGGCTAAAACTCAGGCCTGCGGGCTAGAGAGCAATTGCTTTTACCAGCTGAGCCGTCTTGCCTGCTCTCAACTCAAATTCTTTTCTCTGAAAAGTTAACATGTAGGCATTTACTATTTTTGTCAATAAAAGTTATGGCCAATACTTCAACAAATCACGCTAGTGAAAATCCTACTGGAGGCTGTTATGTAACTATTTAAATCTTTCCTAATGGTTCTAACATCCAAACTAAATTTCTAACAGTTCAATTTTAAAAAAAATCCAGTTTCTCAGTTGCAATAACACTTTAAGAGCTCAGACGGCTAAAGGCTGTTCCTTCAACAGGTTGGGTGGGTTTTATAGTTCACTACTTTATCATTTGTGCCCTTCTGTTGCCAGAGGATGTTATTCATGGACTAAGGCGTTCAAATAACCCTACGCGAGTTTTACATATTCACTAAAAAAATTAAAGTTAAAAAGCAGCAAAGTTTTGGACCAGCCTGTTTCTGGTCGATAAACTCCGGCGGCTCCTCAGAGGCCGGTTTACATTCTTCGGATTAACAGGGCAGGGTGATCACGAACCCGGAGGGAGACCAGAGCGATGCTCTCACCCCCGCCCGCGGGGAACTCCTCCTTTATCCTGCTCTGCTGTCAATCACCAGAAAGTGGACCGACCCATCACTTCCGGAGGAGGGCGGCAAGTTCCGGCTTCCGCCTCTAGGACACCCCGCTCTCTACCGCTGAGGCGCGCACCCTCCTCGCACCCTGCTAGCTCTGCTGCTGCCGCCTCGAGCGCGTCCAGTAACAGGAACGTGTCCTCCGCTGGCTCGTACACGTCGCTGAAGGCTCCACGACCCACGTGCCCGTACAACGGCGTGGGGACACTCGGCGCCGCCATCTTCCCCTTCCGCTCTTACGGGCGGGCGTTGAGTACGCACGCGTCAGGCTTGCTGCGCATGCGCTTTTGTCTGACACTGGGTGGAGTTTGGAGTGCAATGCTTGTGGGCCTATCTGGAACTTTTAAGCAAAACTCACATTCATTTTCTTTTTTTATTTTATCTATATAAGTATACTATAGCTGTCTTCTGATACCCAGAAGAGGGCATCAGATTCCATTACAGATGGTTGTGAGCCACTGTGTGGTTGCTGGGAATTGAACTCAGGACCTTTGGAAGAGCAGTCAGTGTTCTTAACCCCTGAGACATCTCTCCCGCCCCTAGCATCCGTTTTCAACTAATGAACATTTTGTGTTTACTCTTTTCGGCTACCCTACTACTGAGCATCCTCGGTTATTTTGTACTAGGATGACTGCATTTTTATTCTAATGACATTTGGAAAGTTTATTCCATTTTTTTTTAACTTGCAAGGACTTGCAAATACAGTGTTTACTAAAATTTACAGTTTTTTTTTAAAAAGACAGCTGAGTTGTAAATATCCATCTGTAAGATTATGACTACTTTTCTTTGCTTGATTTTGTTACACAAGAGTCTCACTCTGTAGCCCTGGCTGTCTTGAAACTCACTATGTAGACTGGATGGGCCAGGAACTAACAGTGAACCTCCACAGAGTGCTGATACTAAAGGCGTGTGCCACCATGCCCAGCTTAGATTATGACTTTTAAGTTTTATTTTGTATTTGGCAATTTTATGCATGTATAAAATTTATTTTGGTCATTTTCATTCATTAAAATTATAGTTTGGCACACATGGTCTGCACTCATTGATAAGTGACTATTAGCCCAAATGCTTGAATTACCCTAGATGCACAGAACACATGAAACTCAAGAAAGATGACCAAAATGAGGATGCTTCACTCCTTTAAAAGGGGAACAAGAATACCCTTGGCAGGGAATAGGGAGGCAAAGTTTAGAACAGAGGCAGAAGGAACACCCATTCAGAGCCTGCCCCACATGTGGCCCACCAAACTAGATAAGATGGATGAAGCAAAGAAGTGCAGGCAGACAGGAACTGGATGTAGATCTTTCCTGAGAGGCACACCCAGAATACAGCAAATAAATAGGCAAATGCCAGCAGCAAACCACTGAACTGAGAACGGGACCCCCATTGAAGGAATCAGAGAAAGGACTTAGAAGAGCTGAAGGGGCTCGAGACCCCATATGAACAACAATGCCAAGCAACCAGAGCTTCCAGGGACTAAGCCACTACCCAAAGACTATACATGGACTGACCCTGGACTCTGACTTCATAGGTAGCAATGAATATCCTAGTAAGAGCACCAGTGGAAGGGGAAGCCCTTGGTCCTGCTAAGACTGAACCCCCAGTGAACGGGATTGTTGGGGGAGGGTGGTAATGGGGGGAGGATGGGGAGGGGAACATCCTTATAGAAGGGGAGGGGGAGGGGTTAGGGTGATGTTGGCTAGGAAACCGGGAAGGGGAATGACAACCAAAATGTAAATAAGAAATACTCAAGTTAATAAATATAAAAAATGGGGCTGGAGAGATGGCTCAGAGGTTAAGAGAACTAACTGCTCTTCAAGAGGTCCTGAGTTCAATTCCCAGCAACCACATGGTGGCTCACAATTATCTGTAAAGGGATCGATGCCCTCTTCTAGTGTGTCTGAAGACAGCAACAGTGTACTCACATACATGAAATAAATAAATAAATCATTTAAAAAAATAAATATAAAAAATAAAAAAAATTAAAAATTACAGTTTGGGCTGGGTAGAAATGGTGCACGCCTTTCATCTCAGCACTCAGGAGGCAGAGGCAGGCCTGTTCTACAAAGAGAGTTCCAGAACAGCCAGGTTTACACAGAGAACTTCAGCCTCGAAGAACAACAAAGCAAAGCAAAGAGGCTGTAGTTTGGAGGACTAGAGAAGCGCTCAGTGAGGCCTTGTTCTGCACTTGGAGAAGACAAAAGTTGGGTTCCCTGCACCTTTGGTGGCTCACAACTCCCTACAAGCTCCAGGGAACCATTGCTCTTTCTGCCTAAGTGTCACTGAACACACACACACACACACACACACACACACACACACACACACACACACAGGCAAAAGTAACATACATTCATAACATACATAAAATCACAATCTTTAAAAAATGTTGGTGGCTGGAAAGATGGTTCTGCAATTAAGAACCTCAACTCTCAGAGGACCAGAATTTGGTTCCTGGTACCCCCAGCAGGCGGCTCCCAGACATGGCGACTCCAGTTCCTGGGAGTTAAATCTTCTGTCCTCTGCTAGCATCCACAAATACAGAATTGAAGGTGGCCAGAAGGCTCTGCAGGATGGCCTTGTTGGGCACCAATGGGAGGAGAAGCTCTTGGTCCTGCCAAGGCTGGATCCTCCAGTGCAGGGGAATGTCAGGGCGGGGAGGTGGGAAGGGATGGGTGGATGGGTGGGGGAACATGGTCATAGAAGAAGGGGGAAGGAGGGAAGGATAGGGAGTTTATGGACAGGAAACCGGGAAAGGGGATAACATTTGAAATGTAAATAAAAAAATCCAATTAAAAAAAAAAAAAAAAAAAGAAGGCTCTGCAGGTAAAAGGCAGGTGCTGCCAAGCCTGAGCACACAATCAGGTCCCTGAAACTCACAAAGTGGAAGGAGAAAACCTATCTTACAGTCCTCTGACCTCCAGGGGCATGGCAGCATACATGCACACATACGCACAAACATCTAAAAATAATACAGAGATCTCTTTTTTTAAAGTGCCATGTGCTACAAGAATTTGTTACTGTTATTTTCACATACATCCTTAAAATATCTCTGAAAACAAGAGATAAAATGAAATGGCTGTGCTCTCTCAATTTTTCCTTGGAAGACCTATTTTTTTATATGTATGAATGTTGACTTTTCTCCAGCTTTGTCTGTTGCAATTCTTGAGAATAACTTCCTTAATTTTCTTCCACCGTGGTACACAGTTCCTGGTGTGAGATCTGTTAGTGCACATACATTTCAGTTTTTTTCTGGATACTTCCCCATCTCGCTCCAAACTAACCATACTTGTTTATACTCCTAACATCTCTTGGTGGCAGGTATATGAGTTGATCTAATATTAGACATTTGTCTTAGACCGATTTGGTTGGACTGCTGATTGAGGTTAAGCTTGGGTTCATCTGTCCGTTTAGGGAATTTCTTCCTTTGTGCTTGTACGTTCTTTCGTCCTTACTTGCCCTTTTCTGCAGGGGAGGGATGATAGGGTGTCACTCTGTAGCCTTGGCCGGTCTAGCTAACACACAGAGAGCCCCCTGCTTCTGCCTTCTGCCTCCCGAGTACTGTGATTAAAGGCATGTGCCACCATGACTGGCTGTCCTTGGTTTTTTGTTTTTTAATGTTTTTGATCCTGGGTATTGAACCTAGGTCTTCAGACATGATATGTACACATTTTACCCCCAAATTACATTTCCGCCCCTATTTTTATTATTTCTGAGAGAGGGTCTCACGTAGCCCAGACAGACCCCAAGCTTGCTATGTTGCTTAGGATGACCTTGAACTTTTGCTTCTTCTGCCTTTGCCTGCTGGATGTTGGGATTGTAGGTTTATCCCACCATACCCTACTTACTTGGTGCTGGGGATCAAATTCAGGGCCTTGTGCATGCTAGGTAAGTTCTGTAGTACTGAGCTACATCCCTGCACAGCTCTTTTTGAAGATTTCAGAAGGAGTCTTGAAAGCTTTTCAAGCTTTTCAGAGTATAGTTTCCTATTCTTTCAGCATGGTCCCCTAGCTCAGTGCTTCTAGGCTGGAGAGCTGGGGGTCAGGCTTCTAACAGATTTGATACTGATGGGCTCAGTCACTCTGGTGACTGCTCTGGTTGTTTTGGGACTTTCTCCAATGCCTATCTATGTCCACAGGGTCCACATTTGGAGTTCTGAAGCCTTGTCTAAGCTTTCCTTTGACAGTCCCATCCTTGCTTCTCTCTTCTCCTTGAGGGTGAGACAGTTTTACCTCGTTTGGTGTGTTTATTTTCCCCTTATTGTGCCTCCTGAAATTACTGAGGCTGGAAACCTTAAAACTTACTTTGTATTCCACTAAGGCTCTGGTTGTAGAGGTGACTTAGGTCTCAGAGGTCCCTTACAGCCACATGAACAGAACCCTGGGATACAGGTGGGACCACATGAGCAGAACCCTGGGGTACAGGTGGACTTGTGTTGACTCTGCTATTTTGCTGGCAAGCAGAGTTGGTTTTCCTGCAAGCGCCATGTGAAATCGTCAGCTCCTCGGGTGTGTGGACAAGGCATAGTTCCTGCATTCTGTGGCTGTAGAAGGGGTGACTTGGATGGCCTGGCATGGAACTATCAATTCCATGTAGTAGGTAGTGGCTTCTTGACTCCACAGTTTTCTGACCATGAGTAGGCCAGAAGCTCAGTTGTGCAGTGTAGTTTTAAGACGTACTCTGGGAAGCTCACCCCAAAGCTGATCTTTGAACATCTCGAAGCTGGCTGTCCTCAAAGCTTGGCTATCCTGTAACAAATTCCTTTTAGTTTTAACTAGAAATGGGTTCCATGAGTACAGAGAGCCACCAACACGGTTGATTCCTGCGTTTTCTGTTTCGTTGTGGTCACACTATGTTTCCAAGAGGTGTAAAATCGATTATGATGAGAGTATTTGGTTCTATCACTGGTCATGGTTTTTGGTGATATGGTATTAAAATCATGTACCAGTCATCCATTAACTATGGTTACTGCTTGCACCTTCTCTCTGTAGTTAGAATTAAGTTTTCTCAGAGGCATCAGTGCTCAATAGCAAGTTACAGTAAGGTTTATTTCTAATCCAAGGAAGGCTTTGGTCCAAGACTATTTAAGCATGACATAAACCCGCTCTGTTTTCTGATAAGAAATAGTTCTTGTCCCACCTTAGCCTGGCTTGTATTTTAAAAGAAATCACAAGTTGCAGTCAGCTCCATTTATGATATGAAGGAGTGGCCCCAAGGCTAACAAAATTTCCTCTCTTAATATAAGGGAACTGTAGGCACTCCAGTTAACTCTGCTTAAGTTTAGTACTGAAATCATATGAGATTTAAATTAGGGCTTAAAAAAAAAATGGATTGATTTTATTTATGTGAGTACACTGTTGTTGTCTTCAGACACACCAGAAGAGGGCATCAGATCCCATTACAGATGGTTGTGAGTCACCATGTGGTTGCTGGGAGTTGAACTCAGGTCCCCTGGAAGAGCAGTCAGTGTTCTTAACCACTGAGTCATCACTCTAGCCCAGGGTGTTTTGGGTTTTGGTTTTTTTGGGTTGTGTGTGTGTGTGTGTGTGTGTGTGTGTGTGTGTGTGTGTGTGTGTGTGTGTACGCTTGTTGAAGTTCAGTTATAACATCAAATGATTTTTTTTGAAGTAGCTTTTGCCTTTGCAAAGTCATTTGATCATAATATTCAAAACACTATGACACAGATTGGAAGATTTTCAAAGACGTGTCCTGATAAAGACCTGCTAGGCAAAATGTACAAGAGAACTCTTAAAGTTAACACTAAAGATGAACCGGATTGAAAAATATGCAAATTTGATAACCTTAAGGGTGTATTAGTGACACACATACTTTAGCAGTAACCAACTCTAAATTTAATAGATCTCTTAAATTGGACTAAAGACCTACTCAACAGGAGGGAAATCATGTCTGCTACAAGAAATCTATGAAATTAAGTACTAGTGATGTCAAGGGTATTGGATCTATAACCTCTAGTTTGCTAAACCATCAAACCCCTAACAACAATCTATACACATTTGTTCTTATACTCCCAGAATGCATCGGAAGAGGAGGTAGAGAGATTGTAACAGCTAGAGGATTAGAGAGTTCCTTGTGCAATTGTATCTCCTAGTAACATCAGAAGCTCCACCCATAAAATCTTGCCAATATTACTGCCCAAACGTGAGCAGAACAAGGTTGACACAAGTGGACATGCAAGGAAGCCCATGAAGTCTCAACTAAAGAACTAAAGATAACTAAGGGGACCTAGGAGCAGGAGAGCTGGTCTTCCTTGGGGAGTACTAAACAGCCACTGGTCAGTGCCAAACGGTCAACCCTGAAAACACACACACAGGCAGCATTATACTGACTGAACATTCATATGACAGCCTGCTTTTAGGAATTTATATGTATACAATAACAATGAAAGAAGAGACCACGAATGAAGGCAAGTGAGGAGGGCTACAAGAAAGGGTTTGGAGGCAGGAGAGGGAAGGAAAAACATAATTTACCATAATCTCAAGTATTAGAAAAATATCTTCAAACTTGTAAAATATCCTACCCCTAACATAAAAATGTACAAGTGACCTAAAGAGATAGCTCACTAAAGAAGACGCACAGATGCCAAGCATATGAAAGCTGTTCCCGTGCACATGTCATTAAAACTGCATATTAAATCAACCACAGGACAGTATTTAATCGGGGTTCTCTAGAGGCACAGAACTGATAAAACGAACAGGTATTAAAATATCTATTAGATTGGCTGACACGGTATACTCATGTTAGTCTAATAATATTCTCTAGAACACCTAAAACACTAAGAACCCCATAGCTACTTGGTCCATTGGCACAGCCACATCCACTGGAAACAGCAAAAGCATGAGGCTAGCACAGATGTTTGACACAGCTGACCGCTACAATTGCTCTCATCCTGCCTCTCACTTTCACGGTTTCACTTCTGTGTGTTCCATTCATGGGGACTTCCTGCATTATGAGTCATTTTATGTCTTTTCCCAAGAAAATTATGTTTGAGTCTTACAGGATCTTATCCCCTCTGGTTATAGGGAAATAACTTTATCTGGCTTATTTGGATATCTTCCTTATGTCCTGGAGATTGTGATAAGCACTAACCTAGGAATTTCTTTTTTTCTTTTTTCTTTTTCCATGTGGAAAGGTTTAATGAGAGAAGAAGAGTAGAAGAGGAGAGGAGTAGAGGCCAGCCATGAGCACGTGGAGGGGAGGGGGGAGGAATGGAGAGAGAAAGAACAGAGGGGAAGAGGGGAAAAGGGAAAGAACAAGGAGCAAGAGCTAACCTAGGGATTTCTAAAGGTCATGACTCCAGGAATCTTCTGGGGGCGTCAGCCTCTAAGCGTACTCAATCAGTACAATTGGTGAAGGGCAAACAGAGACAACTGACAAACTGACTGGCCACACAGAGCACGTTTTACAATAAGTACGTTTTTACAATACACTTAGAGTTCTCTCCAAATGTAGTTTAACAATAAGGGACTGAGCAGGAAACACCCCTGGAGGAATTAAACTCAGTAAATACGAAATATTGACTAAACCATTTCCTACTTTGTAGCGTAGATAATGAAATGATACGGTAAAAGGAGTTAGGCATCAGTATTTGCTATTCACAAAAAGACCAGTTCAGATATTTTCTGTTTGTCTGGTGTGCTTCAAAAGTACAAACACTGTCAGCCTAAAAGCAGGCTGCCATATAATACTGCCATATAATAAATGTGTTTGCTTTGGTGGGACATTCTTTAGATTCTTTGAATTGGAGTTACAGGGCTAATAATAAAAATAAAATCGGTTCCATTTGTCCTTTCTAATTGTGACTGAACTTGTAACCCCAGACATGTAATGAAAGATCAAACCCTGTCTAGAGACAAAGCGATATAATCTGTACTTTTTGGATAACCAGACTGTTCTTGTTCTGTGAAACCTGTATAAATAAAGAAGCAGCCTGATTGCTAGTCAGTCAGAGCTGCAAGATTCTCCTGACCATCACATCTGACTCTCTCCTTCCTCCTCCTTATCTCCATCCTCCTCCTTATCTCCTCTTGGGGCAACCCTGCATACAGGCCAAGACTGGCCTCTGGCTGTACATGAGGTAATATTCCTCAGCAACCCCAACCTGGAGAGCTGGACTCTGATATCACTGAAGGAGTGTGACAGGAGCAGCAGCAGCGGCAACAGGCTGGACTTGCTAGTGACATGCAAGGGCAATGGTGCAAAACGCAAAGCTTTTTCTCACGGTTCCGACTTAACTGGACTGCTACCCCAAGGTTCTACCCACATTTAGGGTGAATCTTCCCAACCTGATCAAGAAAATCTTTAAAGATAGGTGTTATTATCTCCAGTTCCTTCGAGATCCCGTCAAGTTGACAAGTTGTGAAGAACCTTCACAGACACAACCATACCCTTATAATGAAGAAAATACAAAACACTGGCAACTGCCGGTGAGGATGCAAAGTGGTATAGCCATTTGGAACACGGCTCTTTGGTTTCTCTCAAAACTGAATGCTATGCTAGGGCAGGGAGGCAGGAGTGGGTGGGTGGGTTGGGGAGCATCCTCACAGAAGCAGGGGGAGGGAGGATGGGATAGGGGGTTTCCAGAGGGGAAACTGGGAAAGGGGCTAACATTTGAAATGTAAATAAATAAAATGTCCAATAAAAGAAAAAAGGAAAAAAAAAAAAGAATGCTACTGTGACCATCGGTAGCGTTCCTTACTATTTTCATACATGCATTAACACATGCCCACACCAAACCTGCACGCACAAGAATTGTAGCACCTTTATTCACAATTCCCAAAGCAAGGGGCAAGCAACATCATTGAAAAACTACTGCTATGATGTGCGGCGAACGTCTACCCCCTCATGCATCAGGAGGAACACTCCTAATGAATATACAGTCGGGCTACTGCATGATTTTACAGCCCCATTGTGAATGTTACACTGCGCTGGGCATATTTCATCTTGGAGCCCAATTCTGGGCTGCTTAATGTGCTCAGAAATAGCAGACGCATGTTCCTTCCTTCAGATGGTACCTCTGGTGAAACACTGGCTTCTGGGCTGAAGGAACAGCCGCTTCCAATGCTGATGTGTGCCTTCAGCTCCTCCTGGCACAACAGAGAGGAGAGGGAGGGAGGGAGAGAGGGAGGGAGGGAGGGAGGGAGAGGGAGAGGGAGAGGGAGAGGGAGAGGGAGAGGGAGAGGGAGAGAGAGAGAGAGAGAGAGAGAGAGAGAGAGAGAGAGAGAGAGAGAGAGAAGAGCGAGCCTGCTTGGTTGTGTCCATACTTGGAAAATTAATTTTTAAAACCTATTTTAAAGATCTCTTACAGGTGGTCAAATCTTAGAAACCTAGGGCCAGAATGACGTCGCTTTTGGCTGTTCTAAGATGTTGTCTTTGGCTCGGACAGCCTGCATGAAATCTTGTTAATTATGACTGTTTTTCCTAGTTAGAACCCTTTTTGGGGATTTAAAAAAAACATTTATTTTTATCACTTACATAACTACATAAAGTATTTTCGTTGGGGTCCAAATGCCCAGTTGTTGCCAAGCACATTTGATTTCAGCTTCTTGAAATTATTGGAAGGTTAATACATTTTAGAGGTGCTTGTGCCATAATCACACGCTACTGAAATTCACAGTAATTTTCATAAGTTTCAGACAATTTCCATTGTCTTTGCATAGAACAAAGCATCAAAAGTCTCTATGACTGCCCCTTCTCTTTAGAAAAATGAGTATTATTCATTATTTCTATGAAATTTATGTTCCATGAAAGTGGTTTTAGTGGATACTCATGGTTTGCTTTTTAGCACGATGATATTTTATTTCAGAATTCATTAAGCGAATCTTTTCCTCCTTATAAAGTGACTTTTATTTTAAGGAAACTAGAAATGTCTCTAATGGTAAAATTAGGCAGGAAGTCATCATATTACTTGGTCCTTTAGTTTGTCTTTATGGATACCTTTCAAGAAAACACAATCTTGAAGCCAAGCACGGCGGCTCACGCCTGTAATCCCAGCATTCAGGAGGCTGAAGAGAAAGGTCACTGGAAGTTTGTGTTCAGCCTGGGCTACAGAGTGAGTTCTGCAGGAACTTGCTATAAGAAGGCCCTGTCTGAAAACAAAATTAAACTGGCCACACATCATTTCTCTAGACGTTGTCCTAAGGTTATAACTGCTTAGCTTCAAAGCTACATTTTGGACCCTCCTGTCTCTGTCCTCCTTGGAGCTGAGTTACTGGTTTGTGTTCCGTACAGAAAGCCCTTGAGGTGGTGCACATGGAAACCACACTTGGAGAAGCCGAGGAGTAGTAAGCCTCAGCAGCAAACATGCTCTTTGTCCTCTGTTTTGCAATCAGGAGTTGTGGAGGACTGACATCTGATTCAGGTCAAATCCCCTGGAACGTACACATTGCGTCCTGCTTTGCTTGGATCCTACAGATCTGCTACGGGCTGTGAGTCTCATACACTGAAGTCTGATATTCAATCAGGTTGCCATGGTGTTTGGAGATGGGGCCAGCGTCAGTCAGGTGCTGTGATAAAACACTCGCACAACTTAACGGTCTACTTCGGCTCACACCTTGAGAGGTGTAGTCCTTCCTGCTAGGGAAGACGCGGTGGAAGGCAGCTGGTTAAACTGCTTCTGCCGTCAGGAAGCAGAGACGGATAAACAAACGCTAGAGCTCAGCGTGGCTTCTCCTTGCTATTCAGTCGAGGCCCCCAGGCCAAATAATGGTGTTGCCCACATCCAGTCCAGGTCTTTCTACCTAAATGAGCTCAATTTCCATAAACCCCCTCACAGATGTCCCCAGAGATTTGTTTCCAAGGTAATTCTAGATCCTGTGTAGTTGTCAGGCAATAGAAAGTACTTACAGGGCTTTGAGAGATGATAAATTTAAGAGAGATAAGGAGGACGTGGTCCTCACAATGGGCTTAGGAGTCTTAGAGGAAGTTGCAGAGCAGACGGCTTTCCCCTGAGGGCACAGTGAATGCTGGCTGTCTGCATCCCAGGAGATGCCTCTTTACTACAGTCCAACCACGTAGAAAAGCAGACCTTGCACTTCTGACCTCTAAAACGGTGGGAAACGTCTGTTGTTTCGGACGCTTCTTTTTGCGAATGAAACATGCACTTTCAAATACATCCTCCCGAAGATCAGAAACAGGAACCCGAATACTCAGGAGAGGTGCAGTGGGGTTTCAGACGATTGTCCAGGTGAGTCAGAAAAACATGGTTTAGAATTAGAATTAAAGCTTCAGTCATTTTTCTGAACATGTTAAACCTCAGCATCCAATAATCTAATGGATTCCCTTAATTTGTAATGGAAACAATTGCCTGTCCTGATTTGCTAATGAAGAGAAATTTTAAAAATAGATTTTGTTTTAATATGGAAATAGCTAAAGCGCGCGCACACACACACACACACACAGCCACCACCATCACCAACACAACCACATGATCTAGCAATTTTACATTGGGTTCATATCCAAAGTTGGTGAAATCATTATCTTTCCCAGACACTAGCACACCTATATTCATTGCAGCAATCTTCAGACTAGATGTAATACGAACTCATCCGATCCAGTCAGGAGTGAATAAAGAATAAAGTGTCATACTTATACAATGAAATACTACTGGGTCATATAAAGTAACGGAACTGTCTTTTCAGCAGGGTGAATGCCGCTCTGAAATGAGCTGAACGAAACCAGCCAGGTACAGAAAAAATACTTAATCTCCTTCCGGTTGCCGTGACAAAGCATCTTGCAGGAGAAAGCTTCCGGGTTCCAGCCCATCAAAGCAGGGAATTCAAGCCAACAGGAACTTGAGTCAGCTCATCACATCCACAGTCGAGAGAGCAGTAGAAGATGGAACAACGCTCTTGAAAGTCCCGGAAGGGCCTGGATATGTAAGTATGACAGCACCATAGTGCACAACGAGAACTTCCGGTTACTGCTCCTTTTAAATGTTTATGTTGTAAGAGTGTTTGCAAACCTACTCCTCCTCGTGGTAGGATCTTTCTGGAAGCTGGGCTTCCATTTTCTTGCTAGGCTCCATGCCGGTAAGCCCCAGTGACCCTCCTGTCTCTCTCCTCCTTGGAGACAGGGGTTACAGGTATGTGTGGGGTAGGTAGTTTGTTACATTCTGGAACCCAAACTTCAGTCCTTAGGACTGCACAGCAAGTCTCTTAACCACCGAGCAATCTCTCTCCAGCCTCTGCTGCTTCTTTAATAGGACAAGAGAACTGTGGGCCAAACATGATGTATTTAAAAATAATTAGCACATCACAAAATCCCCAACACATAAAATTGACTAACAGTTGAAGAGATTGAAATACTACATTGAACGCTACTCCTTGTAAACATATATCGAATTATCATAGTGTAGTGTAGTGTATAGGTATAAATATCATGTTTTAGTAAGAATATAATGTTCTGTCTTTTTCTTTTTGAAGTAGACTTACAGTTTAAGGTGTGGATACTCTACTTGGACACTTAGCATCCCATAGGTTGCATGATTATCCTTACCTGGCTGTACAGAGCACTAGGCCAGCTGCTGGCTGGTCATGCGATGTGCCACAATTATGAGGTTTTGTAAAGAATGCAAACTTTGTCATTAGTAATATTATATATTGAGAACATGTTGAACTAATACCAGTTTGAGTTAAATAAGATATTAATTTCAATTTCTTTTTATTTTTGAATGTGGCTATGCAACATTGTAAATATACGTACTATGTTTCTATTGGACAGGGCTATTCTAAGCACATGATCCTGTGTATGATGTAATTAATAGAATACACATTAATTCAATACCAGTTGTGATCAACTAATGACTAGCAGCCTTATCGGTGAATTTATTTAAGAACACTGTATGAGTTTTAAAAGCGAGTATCTCCATTAAAAGAATTCATATCCGCTTAGAGTCTGATCTCCACAAATCCCGAGTTAAATTGTGGTTGTTAAGCCAGACTTTGGAAATTAAAGAGCTGGAGGGAAAGCCTAAGGGATTGTGAGAATTACTTTTGGCAGTGGAGAGGTGGCAGTTTTGGATGGGAGAAAGGGAAGGTTTTCTGTGGTAGATGGAGGTGATCTTTGCACGTGTTTTGTTGCTTTTCTTTTTCCCCAAGGATGGAAAGGTGGTCTGTAATATGAAGACACTGTTACTAAGAAAACATTAATTTAGGTAATGTTTCTTTGTAAAATCAAAAACATATTTTCCTCTGGCATAGGAATTCTCACAGGCAAGGCCTAGAGTTAAAAAACAGAGGAAGATTGCTGGATAAAAAAAATCCCAACTGAGATCATTAGTAAAAGCCAGGGATCTGTGGATTCATTAACACAAGCGTATCTGAATGGAACGATGGGTGCCGGGTGATTAAGCCAGAACTGCCTAGACATTGCTGTTTTGTTTGGCTCAGAGGTACACCTGGTTGGGGTTCAGACATTGGCCCTTTTATTCACAGGCTGTCAGGGTAGTTTTGAATCAGTTTAGATGCCTTTGTCTTCCCCAAAAGGTTTCTGGACATCTCATCTTTCCATTCTGAAGAAATCTACATCTTTTTGAAATCCAGTTAGCATTTCAGGCATCCAGCCAGTGTACTTGTTAAATAGATAGTAGTGTACACACACACACACACACACACACACACACACACACAGAGGGAGAAAGAGAGAGAGAGAGAGAGAGAGAGAGAGAGAGAGAGAGAGAAAGAGAGAGAGACAGAGGGAGACAGAGAGACAGAGAAAGACAGAGAGAGACATAGGAGAGAGACTGTAAAAACTCCATAGATTCAGTGAGTATATGCTATAAATGACTGGTAGTGGGAAAGATTCTTCCTCCACTTCCTCCTCCATTGCAGTCTTTTCCATACTGTGGGTGCTGCTACTACCATTCTGTCATGTCAGTATTGACCTGCTAGGCTCATCTATAAGGAAAGGTCAATCTCTGAGAGGATTTCCACTTCCTGACAGCACCCCTGTTATCCTAGTGGTACACCTACAGGCAAGCACATCTACCTTTTCAAAAGTCGCTTTCATTGTCTGGAAGACAGCTGTCAGATGCGCATATCTTGATTAGACATCTATGAACATGTCTATTTCTTAACAAAGCGTCAGTGGGATGTTCATTTTTGGCTTTTCCAGACTGAAAAACCATGCCATCCATAACTCATTTCGCTTTCACGCTTCAAGACAACAACGACTGTCCTGGTTTCTCAGAAAACCTGAATGTGCTTGTCACCAAGCAGGACTGCCTTAAAGTTTGCCAAGCAGGCATTGCACCTCTGGTCATCTGAAGTTGCTAAGGCATGAGGCTACCTGAGGACACACCAGTTTACCTGCCTTGAGCACTTCTGGGGCTTGCTGGCTTTCCTGGAGCTATAAAAGTTTTTATTGTTCTTCTACGCATATCATGCCATGAGTCACATGGCCTTCCGGGACTTCAGCTGCTTGTAAAAAAGCGCAAGGTTTTTGTTGGCTGAGGTGCAGGGTGTGAATTGCTCATCACTCTTATAGAGCAACTGGAGACCTCTTTTGGGGTCATTGGTTAACCTGCACCAAGGGCGGTTAATGGGCCTATGGAGGAAAACACTAACGTTGCATGTAAATATGGGAACAAAGATCTCTGAAGGCAACTGACCACCTGACCTGGGGTGGGAATACCGAGAGCCAGTCTAGGAAATCTCGAGTGCTTTGCTCTTTTCTGAGGCACACGGAACTCATTATAATCCATGGAAACAAAATAATCAGGACTGAGCACCTCGAGTAAAGCAAAGGTTAGAAACCCTTGGCTCAACTTTGCCTAGGCAGGCTTCATTGGGTGCGCAAAGAAATCTCTGTGAAGAGAGGCCTCCTGGCTGCACTGTGAGAGCTTTTATTGCCTGTTCTGATAATCAATGCCACGCATTTCTACCATTATATGATGTTTAAAAAAATCAAACTTCTTGGGGATATAAAATTATGACTGCCTGGGCCCATAGGGGTCCACAGAGACTGAACTGCCAACCTTAGAGCATGCATGGATGGACCTAGGCCCACTGCACATATGTAACAGATGTACAGCTTGGTCTTCATGAGGGACTCCTACCAGCAGGAGCAGGGCTTGTCTCTGACTCTGTCACCTGCCTTTGGATCCCTTTCCCCTAACTGGGCTGCCTTGTCTAGTCTCAGTAGGAGAAGATGCAACACCTAGTCCTACAGCAACTTGATAAGTCAAGGCGGGTTGATACCCATGGGAGGTCTCCCCTTTTCAGAGGAGAAAGGAATAAGAGGGGGATGAAGGGGAAGTGAGAGGGGAGGACTGGGAGGAGAAGAGGGAGGGGAAGCTGTGATGAAGATGTAAAGTAAATAAATGAATTAGTTAAAAATAAAATTATGAATGTGTTAAAATAAAATACTTAAGATTCTCCACTGTCAAATGCGGACCATAGTCTATTCTGTGAGGTAAGTTGTAATTAATATGTGATGGCTTGTTTCTGATCCTAGCTACACTCATGTGAAAGGAGGGACCCTCAAGTGAGAAAACGAATCCATAAGAACAGTCTGTAGGTAAATTTATAGGGGCATTCTCTTGATTAATGATTGATATGGAGGGCCCAGCCTTTTGGAGGAGCTACCACCCCTGGGCAGGTGGTCCTAAGGTGTATAAGAGAAGAAACCAAGCAAGTCAGGAACAGCAAGCCTATAAGCAGCATTCTTCCATGGCTTCCACTTCAGTTCCTGCCTTGAGTTCCTATCTTGATTTCCCTCAGTGGTAGAGTATAACCTGAGAATTGTAAACTGAAATTCCCTTTCTTTCCATCCCAAATTGCTTTTGCTTGTGGTATTTCTCACACAGAGACATGGCACTATCTGTCTTTTCTTGGCAAATCTCAATGAATCCTAATGGCTGCAGTTGTACCCACTGGACTAGCCAAAAGACCAATAGGCAGTGGCATGTGGCACCTGTAAGTCCGACCTCAAAATCAGCAAGCCAGATTGCCCAATCCCCACCACTGTAAGCATTCTTTAACAAAGAGGAATCATAGTATAGAGGCTAAGTAAACTATTCAGGGCTTTGTTCTGAATTTGGTTGTATAGAAGGTCACTTATTACAATAATTATATCAAATAACATATCAACATACTCACATTGCTTTGGAAGGTCACTTGTCAGCAATTCAAGAGCTGGATTCCTAGGTGAACAGTCTGTAGAAAATGTAACAAGAAATGAAAAAGGTTTGGAATCCAAGACCTGTCTTAAATCTTTGAGAGTTCTATTAGTGTCACATTTAGAAAGTATACTACATTGAAAGCTCTGTGAAGCCAATTGTCTTCTCTGTCTTTCACTGGCTACCAGCATTCTGTCCTGATGGGCTTGGATTTGTTGATCTTACTGTGTCATAACCCAATAAGCAGTCTCTAGGTGGGATAGCAAAAGGGCAGGTCTTTACCCATAAGTCAGTCAGAAGTAGTCATGAAGTGGGTCATTAGTGCCTAGGAATCATGAGGCTATGTAACAATGACAGGAAGGGCATATCATCAGGAAGAAGCAATCCTGGGATGAAGGCTCTGGTGACCTTGCATCTCAGAGCTCACCCATCGAAGGCCATGCTAAATGGTGGGCCATCTCCAGAAAACCCACATGCATGTCTTAGACTTTTCTAGATGGCTTCTGACAAGATACATAAATTGGCACTCAAAGAACTTAGTTTCTTTGTTGAAGTTCGAAACGCTACTTAATCAAGGTTGAAGTGAGAATCCAGGTTTCCTGCAAGCTCCCTCCAAATTTCTCCATGGTTCTTAAAACTTGTTATTAAAGAAGGTACCTCAAATATTTGAAGTCATAGTTTCTACTTGTTTCTAGTAAATTAAATACATCTTTATAATTAAACTGAAAACCAATGGGAAGACTTTTTTTTTCTTCTGTTTTTTAACATCGTTGTATTTTGGAAAGTGAACCCATCCTGCATTGCCGGGTGCTCTGGTAGAACTTGTATTCCAGCTGTAACTCAAGTCTTAGAGAATGGAGACTCAGCTAGGAGGCATAGAGCCCGCTGGCCTCCTGCAGCTACTCTGGCCAGTGGTTACTTCCCGGGCCTCTAAGGCTGAGGAGCCAGAATCAAGGCTTCCAACTGGCAGATACTCTAGACAGAAAGGCCCAGAACACAAGGTGGTCTGGGCTCACCTGGCTGAACACCACAATCCAGAAATGAACTCCTTGCCTCACATTCCTGTGCCACACAAGCAACGCGTGGTGGTGCGTTTGAGTGGAAACTCTATGCAATCTATTCTATTTTAAACTACTAAGGAGCTGACTTTGTTAAGAAGTATTAAATGAATAGTTCACAGAAGATCTTCCTAGCAGCATATAATAGGCCTTTTTCACATTAATTGTTGTTTTCTTTGCCTAGGAGTACAAGGTTTTCCAAGCAAACCTTTCTTCATCTACTTATTGTAGTTTCCTCACAAATTCCTAGGGTCTCTTTTGTACAAACTACCATGGACATATAAATGATATTTAATGCACTTTCCATTAATGGAGTTTAGGTTCTGGTTGAGAAGGGAGGCTCCATGAAGTCTTAAATTCTGGTTTTTATCCACTTATGGGACCCTTTCCCTCCTATTGGTTTGTCTTGTCCAGCCTTGATGTCTTTGGTTGATGAGGGGAGTGGGGAATGGGAGAAGTCTGGAGGGAGAGGGTAGGGAGGGGAAAAAGTAAAAAAATTTTCAAATAAAAAATTTAATTGCCATGTAATATTTGTACAAATACATGGGTGTTGTTTCCTGCCTTGTTCGTTATTGGGGTCTAGTCCCAGAGTGCTGTCTCTGGCAGAGAGCAGGAATTCAGGAACTCTCTGTGGAATGTCTCAATGAATACATTTGCTGTGGCAGTTAACATTTATGGTCAACCTGACTGGATGGATCTAGGTTCTCCTAGGAGACACACCTCTGGGTGTATCTGTGAGGAAGTTTCACCATGGATTAAGAGAAGAGGGAAAACACACCATGAATGTGGGTTGCATGCAATGGGGTGGGGGTTCTACACTGAATAAAAGGAAAACAAGAACAACAACAGCAACAATAACAACAACAATAACAACAACAACAACAACAACAACAAAACCAAAAGACAAAGAAAGGAGGAAGCCAGTCAAGCACTAGAGTTCATCTTTCTCTGCTTCCTGCCTGGGGATGTGACAGCACTGGCTGCCAGAAGCTCCTTTTGCTAAAGCCTGTCTCACCTTTATACCTCTCCATCCATGACAGACTATGCTCAAACCATGAGGTGAAATAAACCCTTCCCTCCACATGCTGATTCTGTCAGGTGTTTTGCCATCTCATGGAGAAAAGTTACTAATGTGCACATAGGCAAGGATGGTCACATCCTCATATGTGCCCTTACTGTCCTAAGCACAATCGTTTGTCTCACTTGATCCCTACAATATCATAAGGTAGACTACTAGTAGTCTCCATTTACCTATGGGGGAAACTGGGCATTAAAGTGGTCCAGTGATGCGACCCTGGATTTATCCCAGAGTCCTCTAGCTCTGAAATCTGTCATCTTAGGCATGCTCATTTGTCTCTAATTGCCAGGTTGCCTTCTTTAGGATAAGAATACTGCTTACATATTTCTAGAATATATAGAGAACTATGTAACTATCTTACTGGAGGTGTATGTAACTGTGGACTAGAGTGCTTTATGGATTCTGAATTACAGGTAGAACTAAGGCTACTCTCAGGGATAGGAAGGCTTTGAGTAAGAGTAGAGCTCACCTTCCTATGACTTGAAATTTCTTACAGTCCAAGCATTTTGGCCAGGTTTTTCATCTTTTACCTGGTTTCATCCCCTAAAGTAGCTCATGTAGGCAAGAATGCTGTCTGGTTCAGATTTACCCCCTTCTCCCTCCCTCCTGTCCCTCCTTCCTCTTCCTTTCCTCTTTCTCCCTCCCTCCCCCTTCTCTTTATTTTATTCTTTTCTGGAGACATGGTCTCATGTTTTCTAGGCTGTTCATGAACTTGGTCTATAGCTAAAGAGGATCTTGAACTATGGATTCTACCTCTACCCACCATGTCCCAGCATTACAGGGACATGGCACCACATAGGCTTCTCTTTGCCCCTTTCTCCCTCTGCCACTTCCCCTTTCTCCACCTCTCCTTTTCCTTGACCTGTCTCTCTTCCCATAGGGTCACATTGTGGAGCCCAAGGTCTATAGCTGAGGTTGGCCTTGGCTTCAAGACTCTTCTGCCCCATCCTCTGGAGGGTTGGGATAAGATGTCATGGTAATGCTACCTTGTTCATGCTTCTGCACAAGCTCAGCACCTAACATAGTCACTTTCTCTTTGATTGACATGAATTACTTTACTATTGGATGGTGGGCTTGTTGACAGCCCAGGAAGCCTTGCTGTACTGAAGTGTTCTTGCTGAACACTGAATTTTGGTAATGTTTCATATATATATTATATATATTATATATACATTATATATGTATAAATATATGCCACTTCCATATATATTATATCCATATATATAATGTATATGAGTACACTGTCTCTGTCTTCAGACACAACAGAAGAGGGCATCAGATCCCATTACAGATGGTTGTGAGCCATCATGTGGTTGCTGGGAATTGAATTTATGACCTCTGAGTCATCCCTCCAGTCCTGGTAATGTTTCTTTTAAATGCTTTCTACAACTCTCCCTCCTCTTTGAAAGAACCCTAGAGAAACACAAGCACACAGTAATTCATATGAAATCACTTTTGACATCTTTAGAGGTTTCTCTAGGTTCTTGCTCGAGTTTGACAGTCGTTTTATCCCACCTACATTCTTCCTGTACTTGAGGGCTTTCAAAACACACACTCGGGTTCATTTTAATTTCCTCTAACCTATTCATTTGTTTTTGTCCTCAGAGGTTAAAAACACTTTGTAAAATTCACAAATACCAAAAGTATTTTGCTCGGTGAAATAGCTTTTAAAACATCAGATCGAATTCAGAATATTTCCCCAGGGGAAGGATGGCCACAAGGGGTCAAATGATTAACTGAAACAACAAAGCAAGAGAACTAAATAACTCTGGACCAAGTCATGCTCCTCTCCACTGTGAACGGTTGACTAATCTGTGCTATTTGCTTTTTGAAGTAAAACACTGACTGGAATATATGGAACTGGGCCTTTTGTATATTTCGACACTACCGGTCTTTTATTTTTTTTTTCCAAACATGTTGCAATGAGATCAGGCATTTCTATTGCTATTGGTATGTTTCTAGTGGCAGAAAAGGGCCCTGTGTCTTTGCAGAGAATGATTTCTGCCTGGGTTGAACTTCACTCTGTTAAACAATCGTTCCATAGTCTCAGGGTCTATGCCAGCTTGTGATTCTTTTCAGTGTATTCTAACTGGGTAAGACTTCAACTTCTGCTCATATTTGTCATCTTTTGTAGTTAAAGCACTATGCCCTACTGTCGAAGCCCACACCGACACAGCACTGAGAACTGGGTGTAAGCCTGTGGGATTAAAACACACACACACACACACACACACACACACACACACACACACACACACACACACACACACGGGTTATTCATGTTAAGAAAGAATGCCTTCTGTAGCTTTATTTACCAAATATATACCTCAAGTCGACCAGGTGGAAAATTCTGGGAAACACTGTGGGAAACCCCGGCTTAAGGCTTTGGTAACAAAAGACCGAATATGTGCCCCAAATTTACTGGGGAGAAATCCAGGAAGACCAGCCTAAGTCCCAAAAACAAAAGGCTGGGAAAAAACAAAAGGCAGGAACGAATTGACCATCACCATCTGGACCTGGCTGTTCCTTTGTTAGGAACAAAAGGCTTCCACATGCATCAGCAGGGCTCAGCAGGGGTCAAACCCTGCAAGGGACCCAGAAGGGTCTGTCAAGGGGGTGAAACACTGCAGGGGACCCAGGAGGCTCTGACAAATCCCCCTATTTTATTTTTTTATTAAGCAAGTCCCCCTATATTATTTTTTAAGCAGCGCTTGTCTTAGGACACTTTGGGTTACCCGGCCTCTTTCCTGTTTCTGGAAAATTCTGCCAGTCTCAGAATTTCCTGTCTTAGGTGAGGCCTTGCCCCAATGATGACGCCTGCGCTGCCAGTGTGTGAATATTGGGAGTAAGTCTGCAGGACTGAAAGAAAACACGTACACGGGTCACCCGTTTTCAGAGAGTGCCACCAAGGCTTTACTGAGATCTCTTTACATACTGGAGGCAAAAGTCTTGGAAAAACAACAAGGCAGGTGAAAATTCCCAACTAGGAAAACAGGAAAAGTCTGTGTGGTGGAAAGTCCCAGGCCCAATCAGGGGCATAAACAACTTCTTAACAACAACAAGCTGGAAGGCTTGGTGGGGGGAAGGGTGCCATGGAAAGTCCCGGCCCCAAATTAGGGGCCAAGAGCAGCTGCCAATGGTGTAAACAACTTCTTGCTATAGCAGGCTAGAAGGCTCAGCAAGGGGGAAGGGAAACACCCCAAGGTAGGGCCCAACACCCTACCATATAAAATTACTCATTTTACTTATAACCAATTAAAACATAGAGCTGTTGTGTTACTATACTTATTATTTGAGGCAGAGTTTCATGTATGGCAGGGTGTACGCAAACTCACTGTATGTCAGAGGATGACTTCACATTCCTGGTCTTCTTACCTCTATCTCCCTAGGGCAAGACTACAGGCAGTACCCATCATGCTTGGTTTTATGAAGTTCTGGGAATATGCTTTGTGAATGCCAGGGCAAGCACTGTATCAACTGAGACACATTCCTAGTTCCAATTCAAATGGCTGCTGCCTCTTCTACTTTACTCTTCTTCTTTTTCTTTATTTCCTTTACATTCCGCTCACTGCCCCTCCTCCCACAGTGCTTTTCCCTCTTCTCCTTTGAGGGGGTGGTGGTCCCTGCTAGCTATGCCACCACCCTGGCACATCAAGTGTCTGTGAGGTTAGGCACATCCTTTCCCACTGAGGTCAAACAAGCCAGCACAGGTAGAAGAACATATTCCCCCCACCCCCAGCTCAAGTTGTTTGGGATCTACATGAAGACCAAGCTTCACATCTGCTACATTTATTCAGGGGGCCTAGGTCCAGCCCATGTATGTTCTTTGGTTGGTGGTTCAAGCTCTGAGATCCCCAATGGTCCAGGTTAGTTGACTCTGTTGGTCTTCCTGTGGAGTTCTAATCTCCTTTGGGGCCTGCAATACTCTCTTCCATAGAGTCCCCAAGCTCCATCCACTGTTTGAGTGTGGGTCTCTGAATCCCTCTGAGTCAGCTGCTGGGTGGAACCTCTCAGAGGACAGCCATACTAAGCTCCTATCTGCAAGCATAACAGAGTATCATTGATAGTGTCAGGGATTGGTGCTTGCCCATGGGATGGCTCTCAAGTTGGACTGGTTATTGGTTATTATTATTAGTCCTGCTTTCCTCAGTCTCTATTCCATCCCCTGTCCCTGCATTTTCTGTAGACAGGATAAGTTTTGGGCCAAAAGTTTTGTGGGAGTGTTGGTGTCCCTATCACTCCACTGGGGTTCCTGACTGACTACAGGAGGTAGCCTTTTCAGGTTCTGTATTCCCAATGCTGTGAGTCACATCTATAGCCACCCCCATTAATTCTTGGGTGCCTCCCTAATTACAGATCTCTGTCATGTCTTCAAGATGTTCCCCACCTTCCCATGTTTGTTAGTTGCAGATTTCCATTCATTCTCAGGGCCATCTGGCCATCTTTCTTGTCCCATCACACACCTGATCCTGAAACCTCCCCATTCCCCTCTCATTCCCCTCTCCCACCCAGATCCCTCCCTCCATCTGCCTACTATGACTATTTTATTCCACCTTCTAAGTGAGATTCAAGCATCCTTGCTTGGCCTTCCTTCTTGTTATCTTCTTTGGGTCTTTGGTGTGTAGCATGGGTATCCTGTATTTTATGGCTAATATCCACTTATGAGTGAGTACAGACCATACATGTCCTCTTGGGTCAAGATTACTTCACGCAGGATATTATTTTGTAGTTCCATCATTTGTGTGCAAAATCCATGATGTCCTTGTTTTTAATAGCTGATTACTTTTCCATTGCGTATATGAACCACACTTCCTGTATCTATTCGTTGGTTGAGGGACATCTTGGTTGTTTCAAGTTTCTGGCTATTATGAACAAAGCTGCTACAAACACAGCAGAGCTGCTATCCTTGTGGTATGGTGGAGCATCTTTTGAGTATATGCCCAGGATGGTATAGCTGGGTGTTTAGGTAGAGCTATTTCTGGTTTTCTGAGAATCTGCCAGATTGATTTCCAGAGTGGTTGTACCAGTTTGTGATTCCACCATCGATGGAGGAGTGTTCCGCTTTCTCCTCATCCTCGAAAGCATCTGCTCCCACCTGAGTCTTTGATCTTAGCCATTCTGTTAGGTGTAAGACAGAATCTCAGGGTCACTTTGATTTGCATTTCCCTGATGACTGAGAATATTGAGCATTTCTTTAAGAGCTTCTCAGACTTTTAAGATGCCTCTGTTGAGAATTCTCTGTAACTCTGTACTCCAGTTTTTGATTGGGTTATCTGAGTTATTGGTGTCAAATTTCTTGAGTTTATAAATTTTGGTTATTAACCCTGTGTCAGATGTAGGGTTGCTGAAAATCATTTTCCAATCTGTAGGCTGCCCTTTTGTCTTATTGACAGTGTCCTTTGTCTTACAGAAGCTTTTCAGTTTCATGAGGTCTCATTTATCAATTGTTGGTCTTAGAGCCTGAGACATTGGTGTTCTGTTCAGGAAGTTGTCTCCTGTACTAAGGAGTTCAAGGTTATTCTCCACTTTCTGTTCTATTAATTTAATGTATCTGGTTTTATGTTGAGGTCTTTGATTGGCTTGGACTTGAGTTTTGTGCAGGGCGGTAGATATGGATCTATTCGAATTTTCTGCATGCAGTCCTCCAATGAGACTAGCACCATTTGTTCCAATTCAAGCTTCTTTTGATGTATTTTGTTTTCCAGAAAAAACCTTTTCCATGCTTCTAAGACTTAATTTTACGTATTTGCATATGTCAGTTTAAAAATACTGATAGACTTATTCTTGTCCCCACATTAGGTAGGATATAAGACTCAAGATTTTATAAAGATACATGAGCACTAGTAGTTGAAGCAACAATAGCATACAGTTAAAAAGGAATAGACATGGAAAACTATGGATAATGTCTACTAAATCCTTTGCACCTAGGTGAGCCTCTCATTTACATTAACAACTGCACACTCAGGAGAAGAAACCAAGGCTTAGAATGACAGAGCAGATTGTTGAAATTGCATACAGTACCAGGGATGGAAATGGGGAGAAAGAAGTCATTTCTTCAAAGTTTAGCAAAAATGGCAAGGGAAGCCATCTGGGCATTATTTTGTTTTATTTATAAGAGGGGGAGTTTCTTATTCTCATTTAGTTTCCTACTATTGTTTTATAATTTTATGTGTTTTTCCTGCATGTATGTCTGCACTTCTTCTGTGTAACTGTGAGGAATCAAAGAAGGGGTGGAATCCCCTGTGTTGACAGGTGCCTGTTAGCCACCCACAAAGGTTCTCATGGTTTAAATAAGAAAAGCCTCCCTAGGTTCAGGTATTTGAACAGTTTGTCCCCAATTAGTGGCCCTATTTGGGGGTGGTTCAGGAGGCACAAATTCCTGGAGGGTGTTAGGAATTAAACCTGAGTTCACTGGAAAAGTGGTCAGTGTACATAATAGTTGAGTCATCTTTCCAGCCCCACTTTCTGCTTTTAATTGGATACATTTCCTTCTTTGCGCTTGTAAGAAGGCTAGGCTGATTCCATGATAGGCTTCAAATCGGCAGTTAAGGAGACATAGGTTGAAATCTGTTTCCAAGAACTGGGTATTTCCAGGCAAGTTCAGGTCTCAGAAGCAAGGGCAATGGCTTAGCAGCAGCTTCCAGACTTCCTCAGAAACAGTTTCCAGATCTCCCCAGCAAGTTTCCAGCCCCGCCCCCACACCTCAGTAATGGAATGTCTGTAGAACTGGACCCAATCGATTAGCATAAAGGTCACCTACCCCAGAATTCCCTAATGTGCTTTAAATCAGACTTGCAAGCTCACTTGGTTATCTTTCTATTCTGGTAATGGGAGACCCCAGCATGCTGGACTTCTGCAGAATAAAACACTCTTTGTGTTTACATACTATTTGAATCCAGGGTGTCATTCTTCAGTGAATCATGGACTCTTACACTTGGAAACTATATTTGCTATAGTTTGCATATTAAATGTTTCCTGAAGGCCTGTGTTGGAAGGGTGGTCTCCAGGGATGTTGGAAGTTGTAACTTTTAATATTTAGGTTTGCCTAGGGTCTGGTTGCTGGAGGGGAGTGTGGTCTGTCTGTCTCTGCTGGGTTTTTTTTTTTTTTTGTTTGTTTGTTTTTTGTTGTTTTCTCTCCTCTCATGAGGTGAAAAGTTTTGTTATGCTCACCCTTCAGTTATGTTATGCTGTCTTGAGATAGAGCCAAAAACAAGGATCAATTGACCATGACCCTGGGCCAGTAAAACCACAAGCCAATACAAAACACCCTTCTGTATAAGTTGGTTATCTTGTGTATTTGTGATAGTGCTAGAAAACTCATTAATACGTCATATTGTTAAACTGGAAGTGCTCTTAATTTATTGCTGAGATTGTCGAATTTATTTTCATTTATTTAATTCTTACACTTTTCAGTGTCCATATTACTCCTCTTACAGACAAATAACTTAGGATACCTCAGTTATTTTGTAGTCTTTCCCCACCACTATGTTAAATCCTATTTCCTGGAATAATTATGGATCAACATGGACATAGGGTACCCTTTGGTTTGCTTTGGTTTTGGTATTTTTTTTTCTTTTCCTTTTTGTAACCAAAACTTTAGTCCCACGGATTCTCTTAAACATTACAAATGATAGCATGAAAACAAAATTTTGCACAGTAACTGAAAAGATCAGCTCTACAATGTATCCTTAAAGTGATAGGACACTGGTATCTTAGTTTAACATTTCCAAATAAAGATGTTATGCATACAGGAACCAGGAAGGAACTGCTTTGAAAACCTTTGAAAACCTTCAGGGTGGGGTTCCTTCCCTTTATCTGTTGGCTTGTGTTCACAGCAGCTTTTGAAGACTGCTTACCATTTCACCCGCAGTACCACACGTGTCTCAGCTACTAGAGGAACTACAGCCTTAGCCAATCCCCGCCAGTTGCTTTATATCATCCGTACATCACATGTAAAACTGGGCAGGATCTAGGTTTATTTCAGTCTATGAAAAAGTAAAATTCAAAGAATAGTCACTCTCGCTTAAGGGAACATTGTAAAGTAACAGTTCTTTTTTTTTTTTTTTTCCCCCGGAGCCGGGGACCGAACCCAGGGCCTTGCGCTTCCTAGGCAAGCGCTCTACCACTGAGCTAAATCCCCAACCCCAACAGTTCTTGATATCACACGCCTCATATGATCCATTTGAAACCATAGAGAATGACATCGTTTTGTGTGTCACTGTTCCAAGAGACAAAACAAATTTGAACAGCTAAAACATTTGAAAAATGCACCAAGCTTATGACGTCTCAAACAAAACTTTAATTTCCTGTACATACTCCTGTCAAATGACATTATTTCCTCTACACCACTTTTGCAAACTGGTCTTCTATTTCCTTGCCTTTGACCTAGATCGGCTACGAGACATACATAAGGATCTGAGGAGGCTTGTGATTTCTCTCACAAGACAGAGACCTTTCTCTTCTCCTATATCTAGAATGTGACCTGCTCCGGCTTTGAGAAAAGCTTCTTCTTGGGGATCTGTGCCAAGGTGGAAGACTCCTCCAGCAGTAATCATCTCAAGGACGACCTCAAGAGGGAGGCGGCCATGATTCCGACTTCTCTTTTCACCATTGGACAGTTCCACTCTTACAAGGCAGCCACATGGTGTTCTTCCAGCTAGCTCTCAGACAGCATCAGCAGCATCTCGGGGATCCTCAGATTCGATGAAAGCAAAACCAGGAGGGTTTCTAGCCACCCACATACTTTGGAGTGGTCCATAATAGCCAAAAGTCGGTTCTAATTCAGTCTTGTTCCCATTGTTTCTAAGATTACCTACATAAACCTTACAGTCTGAGGGACAGGAGTTACAATGCATTTCAAGATCCTGGATTCAAAAGGTAGAAGCTCAAATTCTAACGCTTGGACAGGCCCACTTTCTTCCCTCTGACTCTGCTCCCACAGATGCTCTCGGTACTGTGGCATCCATGAAATGGCTGGTCTTGGTCTTTCGAAGACCATGCTCATGTTCAAGCCTTTCTGCCCCTACTGCTTGTTCTCCTTTCCTATTTATTTCACTAGATACAGAAAGAGGTTTGGTAAGGTTTCCCCTTATGATTGTGGATTCCACCCCTCCCCCACTCCCCCCACACCCTGTCTCTGTCTCTGTCTCTGTCTGTCTGTCTCTCTCTCTCATATTACCATTGTGTCATAGATTTTGAATCTATGATAATAGAAGGCCAAATTTAGTATAATTTGGTTTCACAGTGAGTTGGCTCGTTACTGTGATGTGTTGCTTTACGTTGCATAAGTCTTCTGGACTCAAAGTACACTCTGTATGTTGGTGTTCTTAACCACAAGTCTTTTCTTTATGTAGCTTTAGTAGGTATCTTAGCCAATTCAGGTTGCTGTTTCAAGGAAACATCAATTATGCGTGGGAGGCATAAATGACAGGGATTTAGTTCCCTCTTTTGGGAACTGAAAGTTTGAGATCATGTTCCTGGGATTGTTGGGTTTGGTGAGGGTCCTTTATTCATAGTCTCCCCCTCAAGGTGGCAAAAGGGATCGATAACTATAGGTTTTTGTGGTAGTTTGAATGAGAAATGTTGCCCTGGGCTCAGGGGTTTGCACACCTGGCCCATGGTTGTTGTTTGGGGAGGTTTAAGAGGTACCAGTTGCTGGCGAAAGTGTCATATGATCAGTGCTTCACACCCCTACTGTCTTGTCTTTCCCAACATGATGTACTATATTCTCAAGCTATGAGTCAGAATAAATCCTTCCTTTAAACATTTTATTTACTTTTAAATTAGGTGCATGTGTTTGTCTGCATGTGGACATTCAAGTGAGTTCATGCATTCAGGGATTCAGGCCAGAGGCATTAAATCCCCCTGGAGCTGGAGTTATGGGAGGTAGTGAGCCACCAAACATGAGTGCTGAGAACCAAGCTCAGGTATCCTGGAAGAGATAAACCCCAAGCCATCTTACTCGCTCCTAAACCCTTCCTACGTTGAGTTGCTTCTATGGAGGATTTTGTCACAGCAGCAAGAAAAGTAACTCTGCATAAAATCAGAGGGGGAACCTTCCCTGTTGTCTATGGGGACATTTTACCTGTGTCTCATCATTCATAACGACTGGGTCATATGACTCTTTGAAGTCAGTCATCTGCAAAATGGCAAGAGACTATCACAGCACTGGTCTTGTCCAATCAAGACTCATCTAGAATGGGAACATTCTGGTGAGCGGGTAGATCATGGCAAATACTTTTCAGATGCTATCATGTTATATCTCTTAAGGCATCAGGAAGGCGAGACAGGAGGCACACACTCTCATGTTGATTAATGGTGAATATTGTTATTTCAACACTCCCACTGCTGTCTATGATCATAGGTTCAAAATCTATGACATAAACGGTAATGAGAGAGAGAGAGAGAGAGAGAGAGAGAGAGAGAGAGACTAAAACATACATGCGTGCGCACATGCGCGTGCACGCACGCACACACACACACACACACACACAGAGAGAGAGAGAGAGAGAGAGAGAGAGAGAGAATCTGTAATCACAATAGGAGACTTTACCAAAGATATGATTTTAGCTCATGCGTTCAGTGGAAGTGTGGCTAAATCTACAAAAGGACAAGAGAGATGAATGAATGTTTAAGGAAGAATAAGAAAGGAAGAATTGTCTCAACCACTTACTGATACTGTAAATAACCTATATACTACATAAAATTATTTAATGTTTATAAGTCATACACAATTATTATGGGGAGTGAGTGTATAAATGAGCATTCACGATGTGGGGCATAGCCATGGCAAGGTCCCCAAAGCTTCAGACTCATGGGAATAATTAGGTTTTCTCTAGGTCAGGCTCATAGGAATGCCAAGACCTTCCCCTTAGTAAGGATATTGACAATATGTGCAGAAAGTATCAAACACAGTTTCCTCCTTTGATTGCCTGAGATTGCTTCCCTACAGAGACATCTTATCTAGATTGGATAGCCCACCATTTTGTTCAGCTATGTATAATAAGCATGCTGAGTTTCCAGCTTGCCGGACCATCTTCACCAGAGTGCACAGCCCAGCCAACCCCAGCTTCTCTGTATGTGTGCCTGCCCTTCCTTCATTTCCCATCACCCCAGTCAGGTCAGTACCAATGCCATGCAGGTTAATGCCAACTGTGATATTAATAACTCTTGGCTCACAGATTGTGTTGACTGCCTTGCACACCAACAGAAATTCTTAGCTTGGCCAAAAATCAGTAAGGCTTCTGAAATTTCTAGGTCCACCTAGCATTTATAAAATCCAGTTTTAGCCAACAATATTGCAAAGTCGATTTAACAAAACTCTTATATTAAAACTCTTTTATGTCTAATCACCCTCCCTTCATAGCTGACTTTGGTCCTCATCCTCCACCATCTCACCAGTGATGCCAATCAACCTAGTTTGTCTTCAACCAGGATCCTGTTAGGGCAGTTCAGATAGACTCTCCCTCACCCTGATCCCATTATGCATCATCATTCTGTATCTCGGCCATTAATTTACACTTGTTCATTTGTTGTTCAGAGTAAGCCTCGTCTCCTCCTATGCCAAACCCTGTAACCATGCTTCCTCTATCCAGCACCAAGGTCCTGACCAAAGTCTTTGCTTGTTTTAGGGAGTGTCATCAAACAGTTGTTTTCCTCAATATTGTCATTTGATCTTCAGCCACCCTTTGAAATGGGGTGTCAGGCCACCACGAGACTCAGAGATTCCCTACAAAGGCTTACACGACCAGGAACAATTCAGATTTAGATCAGTATAGTAAAAGGAGAATACAAATCCATGTTCAGGAGAACACAAAATCATGGAAAGAAAAGGCACCTGTCTAAATGACACAAACTCCAGTGTTGAAGCCTTCTTTCCGTGAAATCACATACTGTGTACTTAGTCCCCTAGAAATGAGTTGAGACAATGCACACACACAACATACACACACAGTATTGTTTGCAGGAAGCTCACCTGAGCCTACAAGTCCATGTTTGTTCCCTGAAGGTCTTCCACATAGACTGTCTACAGCCACCGTAGCACTAGACTCCTAGCAGGTGTTTACCATCAATCACATTGTTTGCCAAACTGTCCAGACAAACCAGTATAGTTTGGCTCAAGGGTCTCGGTGTATAAAACACCCTCAGCTCTCAGAACATTCTAGCAGTTCATGGTTCAGGAACTAGCCATGGGCCATGAAAACAAGCCCAACTTGGGGATGTGCTAGATTTGAGTAGCTCAGACCTGTGGAGTTAACTCTTTCCTGTGCATCAAGATATTGTTGACGTGCTCATTATGCAGATGAAGTATAATAGAAATTCAGTGATTCACTTCGTCACTCTTTCTTGTTGTTGGGACAAAATAACCCAGCAAAAGCAACTTAATGGAGAAAGGATTTATTTTGGCTTACAGTTACAGGGTATAGTCAGTCCATTGTGGTAGTGAGGTTATGGCAACAGGAACACGAGAGGACTGGTCGCATGCTGCCTACATTCAAGAAGTAAGGAACAAAGGCTTCTGCTCAGTTTATTTCCTTTTTTAAATTCAGTCTAGGTTTCTCAGCCTAGAGAATGTTGCCATTTCAGAATGGGGTGGCCCTTTCTACCTCAGTTCACCTAATAAAAATCATCCTTCACAGGCATGCATGGAGGTTCATCTCTGAGGTGGTCCTAGAGCTCATCAAGTTGACAGCTGAGATTAACAATCATAGTGCTCTTCAAAGATAATGAAAAAAAATGGCAGAGCTCCATCCTCACATCTGTGTATCAAAGCATGAGCTAGAAATTGTTATGAGACGATGCCAAGTTAGCTCAATATGTGCAGTCACTTGTCAATAGCAGAAGAGCTAGTCTGAATTGTTCTGTATTTTGCAGTAAAATGATTAATGAGAGGAGACTTGTAGAGGGCCGCAATAACATTCGCCACCGCTAGATGGCGCTGGCTTCCACTGCGCCCCACATGGAAGGCCAGGATAGCCTCCGCCATTACAAGATGGCGCCAGCCTTCGCCGCGCCAGCCGACTTCCTTTCAGGAAGTTAACTGTGTGCGCATGTGCAAGAGTGCCTTCGTGCCAGGTCTTTGCCCACTCCGGGGCGTGCCTATGAGATCATGGGTAAGCAACCAATCAGGGGTGGACACGCCACATTAGGGTGTATATAAGCAGCGCCATTCTGGGGCTCGCTCTCTCCTCTTCAAGATGTAATAAATGCTTTGCTGCAGAAGGATCCTGGTGTCCGCGCGTCGTTCTTGCTGGCGAGACGTTGGGCGCGAGACAGAGACTCATACTCCTAATTTATGATGGCTCAAGAAAAGTTATCCAAGGGAATTATTTAGAATCCATGTAAATAGCACCAGTGTCTTACATTTTAGATAGAAGAGAATGGAGCTATCAAGCAAACAATGAAGAAGCAATGCCAGCTCCAACCCTCCAAGCATGTCTCTGGGACAAGCATAGCTCTTTTGTGCAGTAGTTAAATAATTAATGATATATCTACAGGACAGAATAGTATGAATTATTTATAGAGAACTGTGACAGATCTATACATGTCAATATAGAACTATCTAAAAAAATTTAAACATGGGAACATTGTGAAGTGTGCTTGTATTTGTGGAAAGAGAAACACTCATTCATACTTAATATGTGTATGAAGTGACAAGTGTGTACATATCTGTGCATACATGGGATGTCTAATACATAGATGCTAAAGGCCATACCTTAGGAGGACAACAAGGAAATTTGAGGAGACTTATGGATTAATATTCGTTCATATTGTTGCGTCTTTTTTGAAAAATAAAATATTTATTTGACATTTAGAATGTCACCATTTTCCACCCTAAGCACTTTCTGTCTATGTTATGGGTAAAGAATATGAAGCCCATTGTGACAGTCAGCTTTGCACAATCTAGAACCACCTGGGATGAGAGTCTTAAGGTGGGATGGTACACAGTATTTTAGTATGTGTGTAGGAACATGTGGGCATGTCTGTAGGGAATTGTCTTAAATAAGTTAATTTATGGGAGAGGACCCAGCCCACAGTGGGTGGCACAATTCCGTATGCAAGGCATTCTGAAGTCAAACTGATCATTAGCAATCAAATCAACAAACATATTCATTTCTCTCTGCCTTTGACTGTAAGTGTGACCTGGAAATCTAACTCAAGTTTCTGTTTTCACTTCTCCACAGTAATAGACTGGAATAACACTCTTCTCCTCTAAGTTGCTTCTTGTCAGAGTATTTTTTTCACAGTCAAAGAAATGAAGCTAGAACACTTAGTGGGATAAGGTACTTACATTTCTGTTGTTGGAAGCAGTTGAGCCAATGTCTGAACACTGAAAGGTCTAGCTACAGAACATGTGCTGTTACTTACACATAGATGTAGTGACTACTTCCCATAAAGTAAATAAAATTAAGTTAAAAACCTTACCAAGTTGGCTGTGAAGATGGCTCCTGGGTTAATAGCACTGGATGCTTGTCTACAAGACCTGGGTTCCTTTCCCACATGATAGGTCACAACTGTCTGTAACTTCAGTCTTAGGAGACTTAAAACCCACCCTGGGCATCTTTGGCCCCAGGTATGTATGTGGTGCACAGACATACATGCAACTAAAACACCCAGACACATTAAGTAGAGAAAAAAAAAACAACTTATTAAGTGAAATCTTTCAAAATGGCAGATCCAAGGAAGGAACAATTTGATTTATACTTGTTTATCTGTGAAATAATTTATTTCCTTCCTAGTTAAAGCTCTGGGCTGTACTTGGTAAATCACTCATGGTCTTTTAACTGGCTGATTTTAACTATCAATTGGTTACAACCTAGAGTCACTTAGGAGTCTTAATGAGGGCTTATATAGATCAGGTTGATCTCTGGGCAGGTCTGTGCAGGATTGTCTTGATTGTTAATTAATGCAGGAAGATCCAGCCTATGGTAACAACATTCCCTAGGCAGGGAACAAGCATCCATGTATTTATGCTCTCTCTGCTCTTGACTGAATGTGGTGTGACTAATTGCTTGAGTTCCTGCCTTGGATTCCTTGAAATGATGTAATATGGAATTGTAAACCAAATAAAGGCTTTCTTCTGTAAGTTGTTGTTTGATCATGGACTTTTATTATAGTGACAGCAATGTAAATAGAGCAGTCATAGAGTCTAAGAGTTGTTTTGAAATATATTGAAAATATGCAAGTACTCCAGCTGGGTAAGATGACACCCTTCTGTTTAGGTTGCTGCTATCAAGGCATTACTGGTTGCCTTTGGCCACAGTACTCCCCATCTTGAAAAGATGTGGACTTTGGCTGTGTGACATGGGCTAAGTTAAGCTCATGAACTTAAGACAGAACATGACACAAGTTAGATATAGCCAGGGGACTACAGCTAAAATGGCATGGTTGATTATATAACTTTGGATGAGTTACTTGAGTTTCCTGGGTCTCCATTTCCTGTATGTCAAATCTAAATGTATACTGATGAAGTTGTCATGAAGATCAGATGAGAAAACATATCAAAGTAGCCAGTACATTACCTACTGCATGGCAAGTACCTTCATGAGTAAAACATGTTTTTAGTTCAATACCTCACATGTAGTTGTCATTCAGAAAATAGGAGCAGAACCTTAATGGGAATTCATTAAGATCAGCCTCTCAATTCATAGCTACTTCCTAATTCTGTGGCTCAACGAATGCATAATTATTATTTGTATGGCCTCTTATAGGCAGTTCAACACTTACATCTTGCATCTTTTAATAATGGACAAGTGAGAAAAGCTAAGAATTCAGAGTGTTAGTATTATTATGCATATCACGAGACTGGGTAAGGTAATGGTTTCTATGGGAACACGATGTTTTAGGAGAGTTGTAATTCCTTCAATATATTAATTTCAGAACAGTCCCCCCAATTTATATCACAATATAAATTCTTTGTAATAGTCTGTCCTCGTCTTAGTGATTCATTTATTTTATTACTGTCATAAAATTTGTGTCCAAGAATGCACTCCATTAATTTTCCTTTCATTACGAATTATTTACATCAATGGTAACTGATATACTTGGCGAGTCAGACACAGAACAGAGAGGACAGGAAAGAAAGAGCCCAGGTAACAGGGGCACACACAAGACAAACCCTGATTGTCATTTCCTCTGTCAGCCCTGTCTTGTGATCACATCACAGTCACAGTATCCTGAAGCAAGACTGTGCTTCTTTGTAAGACTCCAGAGTGTTTGTCCTACAATGTGAGATCTTGAGTCTCTGCCAGGGAAGGATACTGAAGTCTAGCCCTGATAATAAGGCAATGACTCCGGAGAAACATGCTCAGTGTCTGCACCCTTATGCTGATTTATGAAGAAAATCTGGAACCCCAAAGCCTTACCCATAGGAAATGGTTGTTTTAAAGTACAAGAGTCCTGTATAAATATATAGTCCTTAAAAACCAAAACAGTACATAATAAGTTCTTTTAAGCAGTTTGTTACTAAATTAAGTCTGCTCACTTGTAAACAAGATGTTCTAAGAGTAAAAGACTTTAGTATACACATTACACTAACAAAAGAGTCTGAACTGAGCAGTGTGTCTTCAGTTTCGTGTCTTCTTCCCAGATAGGGAAAGTGACATTGAATATAGGCAGCTTGGAACATGAGTGTAACCATTCTTGGCACTGAGAGATCAGTGGCCAACCACCATTTGAAAGGTGACACTGTTCTGTTTTCTAACTTTTAATCTCCAGGGATCTGCGGTTGACACAGTCATTACATCATGTTGTATTCTTTCCTACCTCCCAAAATTGAATTATATACCCATTTACTGAATATCAGTGTTCACCAACGTATAGATACTTAAACCTGAGTCCTAAAACAGAAGACTTCAATACGATATACATAGCTTTAGGAAAAGACGCCTTGAATGGCTACCTTAATTGGTAGGATGTGCCATTATCAGTAATGACTGGCACGCACTCCATTCTGGTAGGGAGTAACTCATATTTGTCTATGGAAGAAACTTAAAATGCTTCTGGCATGTAGCTAGTTTATGGCACTAAACATCTTAGCAGGATCCAAATTCCAAGAGAAGGCTCCTTACATTTAAACACGCACGTTTTAATCATTATGAAATATGTGTCCAGTCTATATAGCTTATTGTTACTTTTTACAGAGACACCAGAAGACCACAGGGTATTCTGCTAATATTTACAAATGTTATTTCCCTCCTGGCTGGACTGTGTGTGACAGGGCCTGTTAAGGCTACACTTAACGAGATCTTAAGTGTGTGTGATGATTGTCAAAAGGCAGTGAGGGAGACTTCCATCTACGGGGTGTCTGGGTTGCTCTGTTTGTACTGAACTTTTCCACTTTGGGGAGTTTAGAAAAACTGCAAGCCTGGGGAGTTGTTTAACATGTTTTGCCCATTTAAAGCAAATGCTTTTCAGCACTACAGACCATATTTTTGGGCACCCCTTTCCTTTTTCTCTAAGGCCATATGTTGCAATGGCTCTTCTCTCTCTAACTGGATCCTCTTTCTACCCAGGCTGTCCTTCTCTTATGGTGGAGCCACAGGACCAAGTTCCAGTCTCCTGAGACCATGTTTGGGGTGAATAGTTGGCCTAGAACTGAATTTCTCAGGCTTTTAACTTTCAGTGCCTGCCACCATTAAGAAAGTCTTGGGAAAATCAGTAGGGTTGGCCACTGTCCTTTTATTCCTGCCTGAGAATCTTGAAGAATTGCCAATCAGGAGCTCTCCACCTTAGATGGTTGTTCAGATATGGAATTTTGCTTCCTTTCTTAGACCAAGACTTACTACCTCTTACCTCTTACCTCTTACCTACTTACCTGCTAAGAAGGTCTTAGCAATGAATTGTTCTGATTAAAGTTCTTTCTGCTTATCTCCATCATAGCTATTCCTAGTTGGGGTCCTGTGTTCGTTAAGATATACTATGGACCTTGAGTTCTGGATTTGGATCCCATCTTGCATCTTCATTTAATAGCTTGCTTCTAACTCTCTGGTGCTGACAATACCTGCAATTTGCTTCTTTATGCTCAAAGGCAAGTATGCTTAATACCTGGCCCAGGATCTAAGTTTGATCCTGAGATCAACAGCATTAGTAGATGAGATTATGCTAGAAATAAAAATTCACAAACCCCTCTCCAGACTTACTATCAGAATCTGTTGTCAGGGGCAGTGATCTGTGGTTTAATATGTCTTCTGGGTGGTTCTGATGCCCACACAGTTAAGAGAACCATGAACTTAGACTCTACATTTCACCTTCTCAGTCTCCCCTTGAAGCCTAAAGCCTGCTCTGTTGACTTTGATGGTGGTTGTCTTGCTTACTGTTTATTTTGGCAGTTAACTCATCAGCCTTGACCTCCTTCTATATAGCTCTTTAGAATATGGAGTTTGCTTCCATTTCTTTTTTTTTTTTTTTCCGGAGCTGGGGACCGAACCCAGGGCCTTGCGCTTGCTAGGCAAGCGCTCTACCACTGAGCTAAATCCCCAACCCCTGCTTCCATTTCTGATAAGGACATTTTTAGCATGGCACATTTTTAGCATTGGTCTTAAATCCCAGCAAATGGGTGGATGAAAAATCCTAGTTGGGCATGTTCATAAATGGGCTAAACATTGCTGCCTTACAGAGACATTGGGAAGTAGGATTGCTGGCCCTTCATGTCTCTCCCTTGCTACCAAAGACCCCAAAGGATACTGCAGTTATGAGCTATAGTGGTGTCAATGGTAAATTGAATCACTTTTGACATCAAGGAGTGTGCATTTCAACCAGGACTGTCCAAATATTCTTTTCTTGCTCTGAGAAGAGATTCAATGGAGTTTGATTCTGATCATGAACTTGTCATGTGGCCTCAGGAAAAATGCCGTTTGTTGTACGATTTGGGTAGTGATAAAATTTTCTTCAAACTGCATTTCAGGGGATGAATTGATGATAAATGAGATTAAAAGATATCCATAAAATAGGCTATGTTTTGGATGAGTGATGTATAAATGTGTGATTTTATTAGTAATAACACAACCATAGTTAGGCCCTCTCCAAAGATAGCATAGTGTCTTCTTCAAGGTATAAGAGGACAGCAAATATAGAGTCTGACCACTGCACATCTCTTCCTTTCTTGAATGTTTGCTTTATTTATAGCTAATGATTGTTGTTCTCAGTCCTGGATGTGTCTTAGGGTTCCTTGCGGTTCTTAAAATCAACCAACTAACAAAAACCCTAACCCAATCAAAGCTTGTCAGGTCTTTTCTTCTCAAGGGTCTGCTTTGGTGCCTGGTCACTCCAAGTTTTAAATTTACTGCATGGTTCAAATGTGAAGCCAGGCTTGAGCCCAAGAATAGTTGAAACTGTTACTTCCCAGAGCAAAAAGACCAGCTGAGAGCATTATCAATAGAATTGTAAGAAATGAAGCTAGCTGCCGTCCTTCCATCTGCTTAATCTGGGGTGAGACTCAGGACTCTACTCAATACACAAGCTCACTGAAGGGCAGATCCAACCACTTTTCGAAATGCTTGACTCTGCTATTTATTTTGCCTAACGTTAGTATATTAGTTGTTTTAATAGATTTTAGATTTATTTTTATGATTTTATGAGTATGAATATTTTGCCCACATGTATCCCTGCGTACCACATTCATACCTGGTGCCTGTGTAGGTCAGAAGAGGGCATTGGGTCCCGTATGACTGTATCATCATTAGAGAGATTTATGAGTCACCATGTTGGTCCTGGCAATCAGACTTGGGTCCTCTGCAAGAGCAACCGGTGGCCTTAGCCACTGAGCCGTCTCTCCAGCCCAGTTGTTTCTTTTTTTTTTTTTCGGAGCTGGGGACCGAACCCAGGGCCTTGCGCTCTACCGCTGAGCTAAATCCCCAACCCCCAGTCCAGTTGTTTCTTGTTGCTGTGACAGAACACCTGACGAAAGCTATCTTAAGGAAGGACAGGATTATTTTGGCTCACAGTGTGAGGGGACAGTTCCTTACGGCATGGTAGAGAAGGCTTGGCTGAGGAGCGTGAGACAGGTGGTTCACCTCACGCACAGTCAGGAAGCAGAGAGGGATGAACACTGTTGCTTACCTCGTGTTCTTTTCATTCAGCCCAGAGCCCCAACCTGTGGAATGGTGCTACCCACAGTTACGGTGGGTCTTCTCTGGAAGCTCCCTCACGGACTCACCAAGAGTGTTTTTCCTCCATGATTCTAAATCTTCTAAAGTTGACAAGACTACCCATGACAGGCAGTTTAGGTTAGTAGAGGGCCTTGCGTAAGAGAGATACTTAATAGATGCGTTATTATTTTCAATCAATTTAGAGTAGTCTTAGCACTGAGATTGCAGGGCACTAAGCTCCTGTGGCATGTTTTAAATTGATCTGTGCCCCAGCTAAGCCTGACTTAGATGGGGTAATAGAAGAGCCCCCAATACCTCCTCCTCCTCCTCCTCCTCCTCCTCCTCCTCCTCCTCTTCCTCCTTCTTCTTCTTCTTGGGAATGTCCCAACAGTAAGTAGAGATTCCACATTTCTAGCTCACTTGTCATGCGCTGTTCAGGTTTCGGTTTCTACAATGGTTCAGTGGAGATAGAACTAACGCAAACTTGAGAAGAGCCAGTCAGAAGTAGTTAAAAGAGTTACTGAGATATCCAGATACTTAGCTCCCCACCACCCCCTCCGGGGGCCTAATGTCTACATTTCAGGTCTTCAGACAATGATCCATTAAGCTCGCTAAGTGTTATCTTGGCCTCAGAAAGAAGAGCTCAGGAGCACTGCTGAGCTTCCCTGATGAAAAAGTCACTGCAGAGAAGCAAGGCCTTTGGAGACAGAATTGTCAAGTTGGCGTTTTAACAAGACCCACCCTGTTCATGTACAAAGGCTGCAAGTCTTAGACACACTAGAGCCTTTTAGCAATTACTTAGTGGAATCAGCCTCATCAACCCTTGCATAGTGTGTGTGTGTGTGTGTGTGTGTGTGTCTCGGGCCTCATAGTCATCTTTCTTGCAGGAACTAAGTTTTTTGTTGTTAAGTTGACTTTTGTTTTCTACGCCATGCCAACATTCCAGCCACATGAGAGAGACTGAACGGACTTAAACCCTAATTCAGGGTACTATCTGTACTACAAACATGTTACAGTTGTCAGCCGGCAGTACACAAACACAGGAGGGGGTGGGGGTGATGGAAACTGAGCGGATGTTATTTCCTGGGGTTGGCTGCCAGGTGTAATGGCAGAGTTGAGAAAATTTGCCCAAACTGTAATTGGCTTCCCCAAAGTCAGCTAGGCTGAATCCCGGCAGGACCAAGTTTTGTGGATGCAAATTACAGCAGCTCAGCTAGATAATTAAGTCAAACCTTCAGGAACAACTGGGGACAGGAGAGGCTCCAGCTGGAATTCCTGGGCTCTTTCACAGGAAAGTCAGTCTAACAACCCGGCAATTATGAGGGCTCAGGGACATTCGTATGTATATAAAATGCACTGGAACCACTTTTATGGTGTGGTTCATTTTAGGGAAATAAACTAGAGGAATTCCTCACATATTTTATTCTGCAAACCTATAAAGTTCCTGCTGCACTCAGTCTCTCATAATATCTTTTTAGAGTGTGAGCCAAGACATCCGGCATTTTAAAACAAACGATTACTTTATGTGATTTGTGATTAAACCGTGCTTCATTTTTTTAATATGGGCCTCAGAATACAATTGCCAAATGATTAAAATAATATTACCTCATTTTCTGCTTAATTTGGGCTGACGCCATTAGGTAAATTTGTAAGGTCCAAGGAAATGAAAAGGGAAGAAAAAAACCCTCTCTCCCACGTGAGGCCTGCGATACTTCTCCCATTGTTCTAAACCCACTCAAGCAGAAGATTGGCCCTGATCAAGCAGAAAAGTGACTTTAAAGCGTGGCCAATCTAAAGACTGGAATGCTGCCATGGAAGAGAGATCCATGAAGAGGAATGGATAATTGGATAAAAAGGGCTCTTCTGTGCCCCTTTCAGCTATTCTAATGTTTGTGTTTATCTCTGTTCTTTTTGACTCTCCAGGAGGAATTTTAGTAAAATCAATAACTAGCTCTGAAGATGTAGATATCAAAAATAACCAAAGCAATCGGTGTTCCAAATACCAAGTGGAGATGAACAAGGCTTCAAAAATTTGGCAATCTGTAGAAAAACCCTTCTTAGAGTTAAACTCGAATACATATTCAATCGTTCCTCACCCTTGTTTTTCATCACGGGATGACTGCCAGAACTGGACCTAGAGTCAGAGTATTCAGTCAGTGTGGCAGTTTGAATGAGAATGTCTCCCATAGGTTCATAGGCTTGTTTCCTAGTTGGCATAGTTGGGTAGGTTTGGGACGTGTGACCTTGCTGGCCGGGACTGGGTTCTGAGATTACAAAGCCATGTACCATTCTGAGTTCATCCTTATTTTTGTGCTTGCACTTCAAGATGTGAGCCTCTCTCCACCTTCCTGCTTCAGCAGCTCTGCCTGCTGTTTGCTTTTGTTGTTCACCATCATGGTCTTTAGATCACTGGAACCAAACCCCTGGATAAACTCAGTCCTCCTGAAGTTGCCCTGGAAATGGTGTATTAGCCCATCAATATAAAAGTACCCAAGGGTTGGAGATTTAGTCTACTGGAAGAGCCACTTGCCTAGCAACTGTGAGGTCCTGGGCTGTGTTCCTGCTGGCACACCGTGGGGGCTGGGGGCAGGAGATTATCAGAGACTGTAAAAGGCCACAACACCACCTACTTGGTTTCTTTCATATTCCCTAACTAAAAGGGAATCCTGTAAGATAAACGACAGAACAAATATTCTCATGTTTGAATTATATTTTGGTTACGATTCTTTTACTGTACTTAAATTTTAAAAACTTAAAATCCTTCACATGCAAGGCACATAAAAACACTTTTAGCACATGAATGGAATAGGTCTAAACGATTAGAGCTGCCTCTCCTCACCCCCACCCATAGCCAAAATGTTGATAGCTGCTATTTAGTTTAAATGACATTTTGACTTTGCAATACAAAAGGCTTTGTGCATTCTTACAGCATGGGTACCCAACAATACCCATCTAGTTTTACTTGAGGCTTTTCTATACTCTATTATTTGCTGGCTTTTTCTTGAATGACTACCAGAGCTTTGAGAGTTCCCAGTTTCTTCACATATTCACTTACTGAGGGCAACTAAAACATTAATGGCTGATTATACAGAGAATCTGCAGTACATAGACTTTGAAATGGTAAAGCGACACGGAGAAGGGAAATTTAAGACAAAATGATAAATATGGATGGCAGGTCAACATATCAAAGGCCAACTTTTAGATTAGCTACTTTCAGATTAGGAACATTGCTCTGTAATTTCATTCATTTTGACAATGCGTCATGAGCCCTAATCCCTTTATCTATGGGATATAGCCATTCCTTTTTTTTCCCTTTATTCTTGGTTACAGAATTATTATTTCTTTTTTTTTCTTTTTTCATCCCACCCAACCACCCATCCCTTCCCACCTCCCCACCCTGACTGACATTCCCTTACACTGGTGAGGTCCAGCCTCCCACTGGTGCCCAAAAAGGCCTTCCTTTGCTACATATGCAGCTGGAGCCATGAGTCAGTTCATACATAGTCTTTGGGCAGTGGTTTAGTCCCTGGAATCTTTGGTTGGTTGGCATTGTTCTAATGGGGTTGCAAGCCCATCCAGCTCCTTCAATCCTTGTTTTCAGTTCAATGGTTTGCTACTAGCATTCGCCTCTGTATTTGTCATGCTCTGGCAGAGCCTCTCAGGACACAGCTAAATCAGGCTCCTGTCGACATACACTTCTTGGCATCAGCAATATTGTCTGGGTTTGGTGACTGTATGTATATGGGCTGGATCCCCAGGTAGGGCAGGATCTGAATGGCCATTCCTTCAGTCTTTGCTCCAAACTTTGTCTCCATATCTCCTCCTATGAATACTTTTGTTCCCCCTCTTAAAGAGGACTGAAGCATCCACACTTTGGTCATCCCTTTTCTTTAGCTTCATGTGGTTTGTGCATGTATGTTGGGTAATTTGAGCTTTTGGGCTAATACCCATTCATCAGTGAGTGCATACCATGTGTGTTTTTGTGATCGAGTTACCTCACTCAGGATGATATTTTCTAGTTCTATCCATTTGCCTATGAATTTCATGAAGTCATTATTTTTGATAGCTGAGTAGTAATACATTGTATAGATGTACCACATTTTCTGTATCCATTCATCTGTTGAAGGGCATCTGGGTTCTTTCCAGCTGCTGGCTATAATAAATAAGGCTGCTATGAACATCATGGAGCATGTGTCCTTGTTATATGTTGGAGCATCTTTTGGGTGTATTGCTACGAGTGGAATATTTGGGTCCTCAGATAGTCCTATGTTCAATTTTCTGAGGAACCATCAGACTGATTTCCAGAGTGATTATACCAGCTTGCAATCCCACCTCTTTCTCCACATCCTTACCAGCATCTACTGTCACCTGAGATTTTGATCTTAGCTATTCTGACTGGTGTGAGGTGGTATCTCAGGGTTGTTTCTATTTGCATTTCCCTGATGACTAAGGATGTTGAACATTTCTATAGGTGCTTCTTGGGCATCTGATATTCCTCAGTTGAGAATTCTTTGTTTAGCTCTGTACCCCATTTTTAATAGGGTTATTTGATTCTCTGGAGTCTAACTTCTTGAGTTCATTGTATATACTGGATATTAAGCCCATTTGGTTCATAACTTCTGTTAGTTTCTATGTGTCTCTGTTAAATTTCTGTTTCCATGATCTGTCCATTGATGAGAGTTGGGTGTTGAAGTCTCCCACTATTATTGTGTGAAGTGCAATGTCTGCTTTAAACTTTAGTAAGGTTTCTTTTATGACTATAGGTGCCCTTGCATTTGGAACATACATATTCAGGATTGAGAGTTCATTTTGGTGGATTTTTACTTTGATGAATATGAAGTGTCTTTCCTTATCTTTTTTCATAACTTTTGGTTGGAAGTCAATTTTATTCGATATTAGGAGTGCTACTCCAGCTTGTTTCTTGGGACCATGTCTTGGAAAATTGTTTTTCAGCCTCTTACTCTGAGATAGTGTCTGTCTTTGTCATTGAGGTGTGTTTTCTGTATGCAGCAAAATGCTGGGTCCTCTTTTCTTATCCAGTCTGTTAGTCTATGTCTTTTTATTGGGGAATTGAGTCCATTGATGTTAAGAAATATTAAGGGATCGTCGTTTCCTCTTATTTTTGTTATTAGAAGTGAAACTGTTTGTTTGCTCTCTTCTTTTCAGTTTATTGCAAGAAGATTACTTTCTTACCTTTTCTAGGGTGTAGTTTCCCTCCTTGTGTTGGAGTTTTCCATCTATTATCCTTTGTTTGACTGGATTTGTGGAAAGATACTGTGTAAATTGGTTTTGGCATGGAATATCTTGGTTTTTCCATCTCTGTTAATTGAAAGTATTGCTGGATATAGTTTTCTGGTCTGTGATTTGTGTTCTCTTAGGTTCTATGTGACATCTGCCCAGGATCTTCTTGCTTTTATAGTCTTTGGTGAGAAGTCTGGTGTAATTCTGATAGGTCTGCCTTTATATGTTACTTGACCTTTTTACTTTACTGCTTTTAATATTCTTTCTTTATTTTGTTTATTTGGTGTTTTGACTACTATGTGACAGGAGGAATTTCTCTTCTGGTCCAATCTATTTGGAGTTCTGTAGGCTTCTTGTATGTTTATAGGCATCTCTTTCTTTAGTTTAGGGAAATTTTCTTCTATAATTTTGTTGAAGATATTTACTGGCCCTTTAATTTGGGAATCTTTGTTCTCTTCTATATCTATTATCATTGTTTGATCTCATTATGTCCCGGAACATAATGAGATATTTTTGGTTAGGAGCTTTTTGCATTTTGTATTTTCTTTGACTGTTGTGTCAATGTTTTCTATGGTATCTTCTGCCCCTGAGATTCTCTCTTCTATCTCTTGTATTCTGTTGGTGATGCTTGCATCTATGACTCCTGATCTCTTTCCTAGGTTTTCTATCTCCAGGGTTGTATCCCTTTGTGATTTACTTATGGTTTCTATTTCTATTTTTAGATCTCAGATGGTTTTGTTTAATTCCTTCATCTGTTTGGTTGTGTTTTCCTATAATTCTTTAAGGGATTTTTGTGTTTCCTCTTTAAGGGCTTCTACTTGTTTACCTGTGTTGCCCTGTATTTCTTTAAGGGAGTTATTTATGTTCTACTTGAAGTCCTCTATCATCACCATGAGATGTGATTTTAAGTCCAATCTTGCTTTTCTGGTGTGTTGGGATATCCAGTATTTGCTTTGGTGGGAGAACTGGGCTCTGATGATGCCAAGTAGTCTTGGTTTCTGTTGCTTAGTTTTCTGTGCTTGCTTTTGGCCATCCATCTGGTTGTCTTTGGTGTTAGTTGGTCTTGCTGTCTCTGACAGTAGCTTGACCCTCTATAAGCCTGTGTATCAGCATTCCTGAAGACCAACTATCTCCCAGCAGGATCTGGGTACAGAGAGCTGTGCCACAGGGTCAGCTCCGGAAGCAGGTGGAAACCAAAAGGATCCCGTCCCAGACTGCTTCTGGGTTCCTATGTCCTGAGGGAACCAGGCGGGTGCCTTGGAGCAGAAGTGGTGGTCTTACCTCTGCTCTCAGTCAGAACTCCTGGAGACTGACTTTCAGTTCTGGGTGCAGGAAGAGACTGGAAGGATCCTGTGTCCCTGACTGATCCTAGGTTCCTGTGTCCAGAGGGCATGGGCGTTTTCCTCTTGTGCCAGGAATGTGAGCAGAAGTGGTGGTCTCCCCTGAGCTCTCAGGATTGTCTGCACCTCTGAGAGTCCAGCTCTCTCCTCCACAAGATTTGGGTACAGAGAGCTGTTAGACCAGATCAGTTCTAGGTGCAGGCAGAAACCAGAAACATAGCCATTCTTTCTATAAGAGATCCAATATAAGATGAAGATGAGATCATCTCTTTCACTCAGTATGTTGATGATCAATGGTGCTGACAGAGTTTTATATGGAGCTCCATGGACTCTGATGAAGGATCTCTGTGTTTTCAGGAGCAAGATACCCAATAACAGCACCCTATGACTCTCACAGATTTTGGATTGGCTAAGAATTCTTAAGGAGCAAGTGGAGAAAACAAGAGAAGACTGAAACATCAACAGTAACAAAGCAGAAGGGGGTTGGGCATGGAGGGCACTTCTTGCTTTGATTTCTGTCTATAACCACAAATGAATAGTTGCCAAGAGAGACTTATCTTATTAAATATTTATCTACAGAGTAATTTTGCAAGGAGACTTTATATTCTAACAGTAAACAAACCATTGCTCCAAGCATGTAAGAACCATGGCCGAGGTCATACATCTAGGCAATGGGATGTGAGATTTGAACCCCACCTATATGCTTAATCACTGTCCTGAGGGTCTCTGAACACAAAAGTCCAAGGCATAAAATGGAAAGTTGAGAAAGATCATTGCTCCCTTGGGCTTTCAGCAATTCATTTCCTCACTCTGTCATACACTTATTAGCAGTTACTTGGTATAATTACTAACCTTTAATAAGATTTCTTATTTCCCTTCTTTAATGACTCCTGCAAGGTATACATGTTATGAAATATTATGTGGTGCGGGGTATCTTTGGCAGACCCAATCCAAGGTGTCCCCCTGATATATTATGCCATGTAACAGATCTGGTGTAGAAGAGGGTAGAGGTAGGGAAGACCTGGGGAAGGGATAGAGCCAGAGAAGTGGACACAGACAGGCAGACAGATGGGTAACTATGGGAGAGCTCTGAGGGCAGAGAGGAAGAGAGAGGGGTTACTCACAGAGAAGAGAGAAAGAGGTTCTTGGTTCGATGCTTTTTTTTTTTTTTTTTTAGGATTTTAAGTATGACGTTCCAACATCTAGCACCCAGAGCTGTTGTCAAGATTATAAATATTCATTAAATTCTCGATATTAGTATATACCCTCTCATCCTACTCCCTGTGAGTGGGGTTTTCTTTTTTGTTGGACAGCATAATGGGGACATATTTTGCTGTAATTCTTTTATTCACTCTACTTGCCCTTTGATAAGTCATCTATTTTATTTAATTTTTGTTTTCATATGTTTCATATGGCTGTTTGTGGTAGTTTGAATGCATTAATAATAGTTAATAATAAAGTCAAAGTTACCAAAATAGTACATCAGTGTTGTATTAAGGAAGGAAATCAAAGCACTTCATCTTGCTGTCTTAACTAACAGCAAGCCCAGAGCTGAATTCTTTACTCTTCTCTCTCTGTCTCTTACATTGTTCCTAACAAAGGGCTTCTGCCCTGTATTTATTCAGTTATTCAACAGCATAGAAATCATCACATGAGAAAGAAACAAGGGATACTATATAGAAATCCCTAATAGAGTTTTACAAGGGATTCACTTAGTGACTCCAACTGACCCCAACTGACGCAGAGAGTGAGGAAACAAACCCTGTGAAACAATATCTCCGTGGTGCTATTGTCATTTACAGTTGTAAAATTAATGGAAATTCATTTTATAAGACTGCTTTCAGGTTATTTTCTCTTTTTAGAATATGATTATCACAACACACAAACACACACATTCCTCTAAGTCAGGGGCAGGGAAGAGGGGCTGCGCATCAGGTGTGGTTGTAAGAGTTGACTACAAGCTAAATCTGAGGCGAGCAAAGAGCTCTCCTTCCTATGGTGTTTCTTTAATCATTTTCTCAAGGATGATTGGTTGGCTGGGAGGACTTGGCACCATCCTTTTGTGGCATTGCTTCTATTCAGAACTTTGATGGGTCTGCCTTTTGCTCATCTGTGACATTGTCACCTGCCCCAGGATGCTGACTATTGTAGACCATGGTTTCTGGAGGGAAGCAAGGCACTATTCCACTGAGAAGTATGAAAGGAGATTTCTCTTTCTCTTTGGGTCAGGTGGGCTTTTTTCTTTCTACAGTTCATTGCCATTTTCAGAATTTTAAATGTTTTTTCTAATATCTCAATTGTACAAATTGATGTGGTAGTGTTATATTTTTATACAATAAATGACACATAGCAATAAAATCAGAAACATTTCGTCTTCATAAACAGCTTTCTAAAAATTTTAATGGACATAAAATAATTGTTCATATTTATGATAACTCAATAAATGTAGTTTACACTTCCTTTTCATAGTCACACAATAATGTTTGGAGTGTTAAAATGCCTGTCTTCTAGACACTTATAAAATAACAGATAAACTTTTCTAAGCCTCTAACATCCCCACTGTACTGAAATCACTAGAACTTTCTTCTTCTTCTTCTTCTTCTTCTTCTTCTTCTTCTTCTTCTTCTTCTTCTTCTTCTTCTTCTTCTTCTTCTTCTTCTTCTTCTTCTTCTTCTTCCTCCTCCTCCTCCTCCTCTTCTTCTTCTTCTTCTTCCTCTTCTTCTTCTTCTTCTTCTTCTTCTTCTTCTTCTTCTTCTTCTTCTTCTTCTTCTTCTTCTTCTTCTTCTTCTTCCTTCTTCTTCTTCTTCTTCTTCTTCTTCTTCTTCTTCTTCTTCTTCTTCTTCTTCTTCTTCTTCTTCTTCTTCTTCTTCTTCTTCTTCTTCTTCTTCTTCTTCTTCTTCTTCTTCTTCTTCTTCTTCTTCTTCTTCTTCAACTTGCTACTTCTATTGAATACCTTTCTCCTACCTCCTACTCCCGATACAGTCTATTGTAATGCATTACTGTTGAATCTGACCTACTTAAAGAAAAAAAATAAGGAAATCCACATTATGACAGAGAACATGTGGTACTTGTCTTTCTATATCTGCCTTCTTATTTCACTTAATATAATACAAGTTCTGTCCATTTTCCTGTAAAGGATATGTATTATCTACTTTCCTTGTTGCTGTGACCAATACCAGACTAGAAGAAACTGAAGGAAGAAGGGTTTGTTTTATTGCTTGAGTAGAGTCCACTGTGATGGGGAAGGCAGGACTTCAGGAATGGCTTAAATCAGTGTGTGTGTGTGTGTGTGTGTGTGTGTGTGTGTGTGTGTGTGTGTGTGTTTATTAACACTGAGGTAGATTAGGAAGCAAAGGGGAATGTTAGCACTCAGCTTGCCCTCTCTGCACTTCTTATTTAGCCTGTGCTGCTAACCCACCTTCTTGTTATAAACCAGGCACCCCATCAGCCTGCCCTTCGGTGACTCAGCGGCAGCAGTTTACTTCATCACCTGTTGCTGCCAGGTGTGGCACATTTCCACTGTCACTATGAGTTGTGTATTTTCCTATGCAACAGGCACACCCATGACTCATTGCAAAGAATTTGCAAGTCAAGTTCTCGAGGCAAAAGAGTACACTATGTGACACACAGTGGCACACCACAATGTCCACAGTGAGATTTATTATTGTAACTATTATTTAAAAAATTGTTTTCTTATGTAGGGGAGGTTTCAAGGGCAGAGGCAGATATGGATAGACTGAGGGATGAGTGTGATAGCAGTGCATGATGTGAAATTTACAAAAAAATTAATAAAGTAATAAAACCAAAAAGATCCCTTGATATCATGGCCTCCTCTCTCATTCTCTCTGTCTTCCAGTCTATTTCTCTGTCTGTCTCTGTATCTCTCTCTCATGCCTCTACTTTAAGATTGGCTTTCATTCTCCTCTCTCCCAACAAATCTTTGAGTGACATCGGTTTCTTGGAGTGATCTATGTAGCATACTTTGGCCCAGACTCACCATGGTAACTTGTACCACTTAATCCTAATGCTTCCCTTATCAGTTAATAGTAAAAAAAATATCAACAGACATATACAACGTGTACTTCATTAATGCTTTAGGCAATTCTTAATCCTGTCATGCTGGCAATCAAACTGATCATCATTAAAAATGATGTTTTATGCACACACACACACGTGCACACATATGTGTATATAGGTGGTCAATATATTATATATAGAGTGGCATATAATACATGTAGGTTGACATTTTTTCCTCTTTTATACTTGTATACTGACACAACTTGCTGCCATTCTTTCATAGAATTTGCTAATAATGAGTTAGTGAGTTTTCAGAAAATGGTCCCTGTGGATTATTAAAATGGGACTGGATCCATTTTAAGGATACTTACAGGTTGTTGTAAAAACATAAAAAAAATTAAAAAAGTATAGTTGTCTTTTACCTTGCTAGGCTCAGCACCACGGTGCCCCAAGATATCTGCTGGATATCTTAATTCTCAGTCAGCAAAGCGTCTCACCTGCTTTGCTCCATCCCATATCACACTGCCGAAGGCCTCTCTCTGAGCCTGGCAGCAATCTCTCTACCTACCTAGTTCCCAAGGCAGGTTTCCATGCCAGAAACACACATCCCAACTCCGTGGCGGCCCAGACCAGCGGCCCCACACTCCATTACACTTAAATCTACACATGAAAGAACGCATAGCACAATAACCTCTGATCCAGTTGATAAGATATAATTGCCCACCTAAACATACACATCCAACCCTTAACAACATTTGTTACAACCTGTAAAGGTACAGCCTGGAATCTTAACATCACCCACCATATTGTCTTGCCACGGCTTCTCACCCTCTCCCTCCTGTCTCTTCTTCCTTTCCATTCCAGTCTCCTCCTCTTCCTTCAAACTCTTCTCTCGCCCATCCTTCCTTCTCATCCAATGACAGGCCTCCTTCTATCCTGTTTCTGCCCTCACCTGTATTTTACAATTTAAATGTGGAGAAGGTTCTGGTGAAGTCATCTGAGTCCTGAGGACGGGACTAGGCAGCTGTCCTTGGGGCAGTGGAATTAGCATCAAAATACAGATAACTCCAGGGCAAACCACAACACTTACCTTTTATCTTCTGTGCCCTGGGCTGTAGAACTGATTTTGATTTAGCTCCATTGCCAGTATCTTCCTGGATGCTGTTTGATAGATATGGAAGGGACGAATCAATGCATGTTCAAAACTGCCTTTAGACTTTTCCTCACTGTATTGAGTCTAGAACATCCAGAGCTCCATGTAGCATTCTGCTAAATTTATTTTGTACTTTAAAAAAATAACTCAAGGGATATTACTATGTTTGCTTATTATCTTTCAAAAATTCAATGGATATAGGAAGCATATCATAGAGTAAGCCTTGGAGAACCAGGATTGTCAATGACTTGGGCCTATTTTCTTCAATTAAAGGAAAGGAATGATGTCTGGTATTTGGAATGCTGGGTGAAGCAAACAATTTGGTGATCCTTTGTCATTGTATGAGGAGCTGCCTCCACCAGAATGCCTCTCCCGCAGCTTTGGGTCTCAGTCAATTGAACACATCTCTATGAAAAAGGCCCCAGGCAGTTGGCATCCTCCACCAATAGAATATATCCATACATTATCACTTATCAGTCCTTTAGGCCCTAGCACTGAGTTCTGTTTTACAGCCAATAGAACCCATTCTTATCTCAAAGGTCACAGGTCTTTGTTACCTTTTGAGGGGTTTGGCTGTAGCAGCCCTGAAGCTTTGTTATGAGAATTGTTATGTGGAAGCCCCTTCCCACTCTGCTTACATGTATAAGAAAAAGTTTTACTATGTTTACATGTGTAAGAAAAGTAAACCACAAGGTCTGTTTCTGGAAGGCTTTACCTAGGGCCTGCAAACGTGGTCCTGTCTCAAGTTTCATTCTTCACCTCTCATAGATTATTTCCCTGTCAGCTGTGAGGCTTGTGGGGATGGGGGAGTAGCGTGGGATGTGTTGGGTGGGGTGGGAGTGGTCTCTGACAAGTGAGTACATTTTCTTTTTTTCCACTTAATGTACTAGTGGATTTTTTTTTTTGTTGTTGTTGTTCATCTTCTTAGTGCCCCCCTCTCCCATTTTGGGAAAATTGAGATAGGACTGATAATAAATGTATACACATGTATATAAACATAAGCTAAACCTGGGATTTTCCTTATATTATTATCAATTATTATCAGTAACATCAAGTGTTTAGATGTTTTAATATCTACAACTATCTAATTCCATTAATATCTTTAGCTAGATCATAAGTACACAAGGCCTAATTTCTGCAAATCTCCATTTTTGTCTTCCTACAGAATTTTTATTTCTTTTGTTTTTAGCCCCACAACATCTTTTTTTCCTAAATTATATATGTGGTGTTTGAAGTAATCAACCAGTATATACGTGGAAACATTCAGTAGCCTGCAAGATGTGAGAAAGTTGTTATTCAGTTTTCTATTTGTTTAAGGATACATTTTACCATATAGTAGTTCTCATATTTTTCCTAGAAACTTAAAGGTTCACCCAACGGTGGTACTTACACCCAAGTAATTCACAGTGTAGCGAGTGAGTCTGTTGCACAGAGTCTGGCAGTACTACTGTAGAAGAGACATGTTCTCAGGGTCTAGACGAACGAGTCAAGTTCCTCCAGAGATAAAGAGAATGTTCTCTCATATCTCTTCCTACTTTGTGGATTCCCTCTGTGCTGGAATTTGACGAAGTACAGCAGACACTTCTGGCTGTTTTGTTTGTTCTTGGCTGGTTCACTGGAACACTCTTTGGTATGCATTGCATAACCTATTCTTTTCACATAAGGGGATTAATCTTGGGTTTAGTGAAAATGTCTCCACAGAGTATCCCTCCACCTTTCTACCCACAGTGGCTTATACCATGTTATTTGAACTCTGGAGAAGTAGATCTTTGGATGAGGAGGTGTGGCGCTTATTAATTTCCACGGGGCAGAAGATAGGATTAAAGGAAGGAGCAGAAGAATGTAGAACATAGATGGGGACTAAGCTGAGTTTCTGAAGGAAGAATCCCATAGCATTGTTCTAAGTTCTGTCCAGCCTTGTAGGGAAGAAATACTAAAATATTACATTATGTTCTTCAGCTTCATTAGCACACTCTTGGCTCACTCCCTCAGTGTGGGACATGAGTATGAATTTGAGGAAACAGTAGAGAAGACTCATGTGTCCTCATCTTCAGTGATAGGCAGTTGGCTCAGCATCAGCAACAGGAAGTGAGGTTTTGCAAATGACTATCAAATGTTGTCTGGAGAATCTGCCACTGGGAGCTAGTGGAGATTTCATGGGGTCCTTGTTCTTTCTGATTTATTGAATTTAAATAGAAGCTCCCATGACCATTGGGTTTCTAGTCCATGGGACAGCTTTGTATGTCTGAGTCCCTTCATTAAATTATTTCTTGGTTGGAAAATGTAAGGTGGTTTCAGTTTTCCTGTGGACTCTTGATGGAGCAGACAGAAATGGCTATTCCTTGAATAGTCAGGAACAATGTGTGAGCCACTGGGTACCCACCTTCCAGAGACAGCTTCAGCAAGAGTGAGTGAGGATATTGTTGACTAAAGGGACACACACTGCTGGCAGCAGGTCGTTGACATTGTACTCAGGACATCCTAGCCAACATGACTCCAGGGCATCCAGACTCAGAGGGCTTTGTTATATAACATTTAAATGGTTTTGGACCATGACATTACGTGAGAGACTAAGGCAGTGAGAAGACTGAAGGCAGTTCACAACCAGTTATTGATAACCCTACAAGGCTCAGATCTAACATCACTAATGCTTTAAAGGCATTCCCAGAGTATCTTGTTTCTTCAGTCCAGCCTCCCCTGGAGTATTTTAAAGGTGAAACTACCTTTGGTAACACTCATAGGAGAGCCAATGTCTTGTGGAGTTTACACTTTAATAGCTTCGTGATGAGTTTGCAGCAAAATGTAACTAGCCATCAAACTATTGGAATTCAAGTCTGGCTAGCAACTGACCAATGCAGATGAGGATCCTTGTAGCCAACCATCAGACAGAGCTCAGGGAACCTGGTTAGGGAGCTGGTGGAAGGTCTGGAGGGGTGGAGGAGGATTGCAACCCCACTGGAAGAACAACATAGGTTGGCCTGACCACCCAGTTCTCCCAGAGAACCACCAACCAAGGGGTGTACCTGGAGGGATCCATGTCTCCAGGTACATATGTAGTTGAGTATGGCCTTGCCTGACAGCAACAGGAGGCAGGAGGACCTTGGTCCAGGGAGGCTTGATACATCAGGGTAGGGAGATGCTGGAGGGGTGTGGCAGGAGAGTGTGGAAGGGTAGGGGAGTACTCTCATACAGGCAAAGGGGAGGGGGGAGGGCTGATGTAGGATGGGGGGCTGGTGGAAGTGGAACTTGGAAGTGGGATATCATATGAGATGTAAGCAAATGGAAAGATTAATAAAACATTTAAAAAAAGAATTCAATGGCTTTTTGTTACTATTCAATAACAGTATTATCCATATAGCAACAATTACTCATTGAGTTCAGAATGAGCTTATTTGATGTCTATTAAAGCATTCTTATAGCATTGCTATGGTGAGGCCTTCCAGTTGTGGCATTTAAATGAAAATTATCAGCATGGCTTCAAGGCCATCTCTTTGGCTATGTAAACAAGCTCAACCAAACCACGAAATATTCCTATGTGGGTAAACTATTTAGCCTTCGTGTTTACTCTCCACCTCCTGTTGCAGTGGTGTATGTAAGGGCTATCTCTTTTCAGAGGTCATGGTCTCTTTGACTGTGATCTTGCTATAGTTTTTCTTGTGCTACTTCACTATGTAAAAACCCCAAAGCAGAGCATGAAACCCACAGTCTGATGCGTGGGATGCTGTCTTATTAGCTGTCAGTATTCCTCATAAACTTGATATGTCTACACTTGTAACACACCTTACTCATTGTTTTTGTGCCTTTCCTTGCTTTAGTCCTGGATCTTTCCTACCTCAACCACAATATGAAGCTTTCCTCAAAGGCTACTTTAGACCTCTTGTATCCAAAAGCGTTTCTCCTGCAATGCTACCCCATCCTTTGAAGTTACATTGCACAGGGTTGACTCCAAGATGTGAACTCCTCCGGCATGATTCTTCAAACATAAAATCTTACTCTGTTCTATTACCACCTTTAAACAAAAATTAGCAAGAGACGAGATAGACCATGCTGAATGCAATGCGTGACTTCATCTTACCTGGGCATGGTGACTCAGATCTGTAATCCTAGTACTTCTTGAGGTAAGAGGGTTGCCTCAGAGTTCAAGGGTGGCTTGGGCTAGCTAGTGACTCCCTGTCTTTAAAATGTGCTTTATAGACATGGTAGAATTTAAGTTAAATTAATTAATTAAATTGTGTGTGTGTGTGTGTGTGTGTGTGTGTGTGTGTGTGTGTGTATAGAGGTCATCAAAGGCACCATCAAAGGGGTAAGGTGATATTGTGAAATGGGATAAGAGAGCAAGTGACATGGACACAGAAGACGCTATCCAGCATAGAAGGATAAAAGGCAGTCAAGGGATGACGAGGAAGACGACGAAAGATAACAAAACAAACCATGTTTGAACATCCTGTGACCCCAAGGCCTCATCCTTTGCACATTAATTTATGAAATGAAAACATTTAAAGCCTTTTAATTTGATGTTGAGTGTTTTGGAAAAGGAGTTATCTTATTAACATTAATAGCCATTCTCTTAGTTAAAACACTTTATTTCGAATCATTTAAAAGGATTTTTTTTTTTTTGCTAAAATATCAAGATCAGAAAGGAAGATAAAAATTTGCCTCAACCTTGAATGATGTGGTTTAGGAAAAGATTCCTACTGCATCTTTTGCACAACCACAAAAGCTCATAACAAGTTCATCAAGGACGTAGGACATAAGGCCTATTTAAAGTCTCTTTCCTTTATGCAAGAGCAGTAAATAGTTGGAAAGTTAAATAAAGTAACTGCATTTATAATAACATTGAAATATCATATTTGGAAAACATTCCCAAGACCCTCGACAAACATTTTTCTCTGTTTTCTCCCCCATCTTCTCAATATGTCTACATCTGTTACCAAATTTCCCCCTTTTATTTTGAAATTTTACTAAATAAATGTTTTGTAGTGCTCCAAAAATGTCAGACAAACAGTCAGCCAGAAATATCCCCAAATTTCTTCCTCTCATCACCACTTTTTTATATGAACACAGGTCACATTGTTCAAGGGTCGGTCTGCTCCACCCCAACACAATCAGATCTTAAGTAAGAATATCTGGACCTATACTTTAAAATAAGGTTGTATTGCAAGTTTGTGAAGGCTAGAACCTGTGTGTGTGTGTGTGTGTGTGTGTGTGTGTGTGTGTGTGTGTGTGTGTATGGTACATAATTCAGTCTGTGACACTTTCCTGTGGCATGTCCCAATCAAGGTTCCCGAGTTAAAAGGATAGTGTTATTTGCCTGCAAAGATATTTCTAAACATCTTACGTTGTTTTTGTATAAAACTGTGAACTTCATAACATTGTAAGGTGAGCTATAAGTGAATACAGAAGGAAAATGAAGCACTCTTATTCATCGAACAAGGATATTGTTAAGTTGGGGTCATGTTTCATATACCATTTAACGTTTACACTGACTAGCCTTGTGCATTCATCAAGCTGTGAAACTGCACATCCACATGGAAAAATTATAGCACAAGATCCCTGACATTTCACCAGCATGTCAAGGTCAAAGTGGAGCACTTCAGGAAGCTCGCACTGACTCTGGTTAGGGCAGTGATTCTGGGGGCGCTGGAGATGTGATTCCTGGAAACCAGCCTTACATTCCAGGTCACCGTACTTTTACCAAATTTGTAGATCACAGTCGAGTAGCTGACTCATGCTTCTGGAGTTTTGGGAAGCAGACACTACGCCTCTGTAATACTGATGTGTACACTGAGAAATGACCGAGAGGCAAGAGCTCCCCAAACCATTGAAGAGTGGGCAGAAACGCTATGTACTGGATGGCCCCAATTTTAACTTTCTGTCCAAGTTTTGCTTAAGTGCCACATCATTTCTCATGATGGCATATTTTAGAAGCGTGTAGCACCTATAAATACACGCGCTTTGGAGATAAGAAAGCAGAACTTTTAAACAAGAGAAAGTAAAGCCAAACAGAAGTATCTGTGACGACATTACCCAGCTGAAAGATTCATGCACGCAGACTCGGTGTTTTGTTTGAGAAACAATTCCGCTGGCAGCAACCTTCAAGTTCCTGACAAGTTGCCTTGATTAGTTATGGCTAATTATGATTCCCAAATATTTTGGTTTGAAGCAACACTGTGTACTTTAGGGAGATATGGCTGAAAGCATCCGAGAAGTAGAATATGATATCTATTAGCTTATCGCTCTGCCTGAGCTACAGAGCAAAAATTAAAACATACCAACCGTGATAGTTTTCACTGTGAACTTGACTCAGCTTAAAGTCACCAGGGAAGAGTCTCAAAGAAGGGGTTCCTAGACCAGGTTGGCCTGAGGTCTTGTCTGTGAGGGATTTTTCTTAGCTGGCTTGATTGAGGTGAGAAGATCTACCCCTAATGTAGGTCTCACCGTTTCCTGTGCTGGGCTTTGAACAGTATCAGGCTGAGGAAAGCAGCTGAAAGTGAGCATCCATGCATTTGCTTCTCTCTGTTCTTGACAGGATGTGATGCATTGTTTCAAACTCCTGCCTTGACTTCCCTAAATAGAACCTGGAACTGTAGCTAAATATACTTATCCCCACTTAACGTTTTTGTCAGGATTATTTTACCACAGCAATAAAAGTGAAGCTGGATACAAACTAGAAGTATAATTAAAGAAGCCATGTGATGTCGTTCTTGGGCAATGGGATAGGAAGAAAAAAAAAACAGAGAGGAGAGCTAGTGCTCTATGAACTGGGGATTGAACCTCTTCCTTCTTTCTTCTTTAAAGGTATGAGGGCTTTGCATAGTCCAGTATAGCTTGGAACTAGTTATGTAGTCCTTACTTGTCTTGAACGTGAAGCCATCTTCCCATCTCTACATCCTGAATGTGGGAATTGCAGGTATAACACCTGTCCACATGCCCAGCTGAAGCTATTGTTGGTAGAGAAATACTGAAACGTGAATAGGTATCTCACTGGTTTGTGATACGGCTCAGTGATAACACTGGGTTTGGAGACATTATCCTTGACACTGAACATCTAGCTTTGTCCTGCAACTTTGGGAGTGCCCTGACAAGTTGTTTAAATCTTAGTGCATCTGTAAGGCAGAGACAACAAGAAAGTATTTTATATAGTAGTGCAATGAGAATAATATTTTGTGAAAACAGAGAGCTGAGTCTCAGTCTAGCTAAGGGGATTCTCTGATAAGGCCAGGGATTCTGTATGTGGAACAACCCGGTCGGTCTGTCTGTCTGTCTGTCTGTCTGTCTGTGTCTGTCTGTCTGTCTGTCTGTATCTGTCTGTCTGTCTGTCTGTCTCTATCTATCTATCATCTATCTATCTATCTATCTATCTATCTATCTATCTATCTATCTATCTATCTATCTATCTATCTACCTATCTATCTACACTGTTGGGGTTCTCTGAGAAGCATGAGCTACAAATAAGCACCAGGTCAGGTCTTTGCGTTTTTGGCATTCAGCGAACATTAGCCTTGTTCTAACATTTGTCCTATTCCATGTGCAAAGATTCCATGTGTCACACTTGGACAAGGAAGCAGGACCATTCTTCCCATGTCCCCATGTTTCCAAGTGTCATAAAACATTTGGACTGGGTCACTTGCTTGGGATCCATTAGCCTACTAAGCGCCATGCTCTCTTCACCACACTATAATAGATCGTTATGGGGGCACACAGGCTACCTTCAAAAACGGCCTCAGCATTTCCTTCCATGACAAATGCAGGCTAATTACTGGAATTATTCTGCTGACAGATAAAAAAGATCTGGCTGTTCTTATCTTTATTTCAAGCTGCAAAATGTTCCAACCTTGTCTTGTACTCTTTGTTTTTGAGCAGTGTACCTCTGGTTAAATGGTACTGTCTGTCCGTGGCAGCTGGAGATGCAGCTCAATGCTGTGGCAATGTGGGCAGGTTCAAATGCAGGAATGACTTCCCTGCAGAGAGGAATTTCCGGTCAAGTCAGTATGGGTGGAGTTGGAGGTAATTATGAAAGGGTTTTAATACAGGGTTAAGCACTTGGGGGAGGGAAGGAAGGACAGGAAAGATAACAGTACAAACCCTAGAGTAGTATATGCTCAGGGGGTGACAGGTCACCATACCTTAGCACAACTGACTCCCTGTTGGTTGTACCATCCAGGGCATGAAACATAGTCCTCCTGCAAAAATAAAAGCGAAGACCTAATCCATCAATGACCATAATTCTGGGAAAGTCACTAAATGCACTAACCTTGCTTTTGGCTCCTCTAGTTCTGCTTCTGGCTGTTTTTGTTAACTGAAATATGACTGAACACTCCTCCATTGCTTGTGGACTGCAAATGGGTACAACCACTCTGGAAATCAATCTGGCAGTTCCTCAGGGAATTGGAAATAGTTCTACTTGAAGACTCAGCTATACCACTCTTTGGCATTTATCCAAAAGACACCCCATAACACCACAAAGACATGCCACCACATTCATAGCAGCTTTATTTGTAATAGCCAGAAGCTGGAAACACCCCAGTGTCCTTCAACCAAAGAATAGATATAGAAAATATGGTTCATTTACACAGTGGAATACTATTCAGCTATTAAAAATGAGGACACCAAGAATTTTGTAGGCAAATGGATGGAACTAGAAAATGTCATCCTGAGTGAGGTAACACAGACCCAAAAGGACATGCATGGTACGTACTCACTGATTAGGGGATATTAGCCAAAAAAGTTCAGAATACCTAGGATACACCCCACAGACTGTAAGAAGTGTAACAAGGAGAAAGACTCAAATGAGGATGCTTCAATCCCACTTAGAAGGGGGAAGAAAATAATCACAGGAGGCGGAGGGATGGGGGGGGTCTGGGTGGAAAAGGGAGTCAGAAGGGAAAAGGGGAACAGGATGAGGTATGGGGGGCAGGAGAGAAGCCCAGGGCCAAGAGGATGATGGAGATAAGCACCCAGGGCGGGGCTGGGTGGGTAGGAGGTTTCTCTAGAATGTCCCAGAGAGCTGGGAGGTGAGAGACTCAATGTGCATGGCCTTAGCCAAAATGTCCAACATTGGCGACAGGCACATGATGCACTGTATGGTAGTGACATAAATGTTGTGTGAATAACCTGTCACTATCTAATTGGATAAGATAAGACCTACTCTATTAAATAAAACTAAATGTTGCTGCTATGTTAAAGTAACAGCAATAAAATGACTGGCAATGGCATTCTTCTGTAGGCTTAGACATTTCAAACCCTACGTTAATAAGTGTTCTTCAATGATTCGACCTCCCTTCTAGCCCATCGTCCAAAGGTAGGGGAATAAGGACAGTAAATGGGACACGAGGATATGGACCTGTATAGAAGTGGTTCTTTGGGGGCGATTCCAATCTTTGTTGGGATACCAGCAGTCTATTTCAGAGTGTCAGGATACCAAACATGAATCAGTGTCACGATCCAATAGAAACAGCCAGGCCTCTGCCAAGCGAGTTAGTGGGAACAACTAGCACCAGCCGAGATGCCAGGAGATTTCTGCCATTCCTTTCTCAACAAAGAGAAGACTCGAGACCAGCAAAGCATTGCAAGGCTAGCTATGTAAGCACCACATCACTGTCCATTGAAACTTTTTAATACACTGTCCAAATACCACCTGAGTGCATCACACGATGCAACCAGAAACTTCCCCTTCATTCTGCTATACTTATAGACTTATAGGCCAGTGTCTCAATCAGTCATCAGCAGAGAATCTTCCTCCAGATGTAGATGGGAACAAATACAGAGGCCCAGAGCTGGAGGATGTAAAGAGAGTAAGAGATCTTGGAGCATTCAGCCCCAAATGAGATGTCTTCACCAAAACCCTCCCTTCATGTCATAGGGAACTATGTGAAAGAGGAGGCCGAACAATTCTACCACCCAGAGGGGATGGATGATGTCCAGGAAACCGCAGTGTCAGTCATAACAGGAATGTCACGCATACTACAAATCCACACAGACTGTGACTGCGTGCTCAGGGTCTGCGCAGGTCTAATCCAGACAATGCTAATGCTGAGATGAGGAAAGTGGACATGAGGTTCTATTCCCAGCCAAGAGACTATCTTCAACCAATAACCACTCACAAAGGAATATACAAACCAGACTTAAGGGCAGGCCTCATGCCCAGCAGTAGATGGCTAACAAAATGTCATCTCATTTTGCTCTGTTTGGGGTTTATTTTTTAACCTTATTGGTCTTTTGCCTTGTGTATTACAGTTTCTGATATTGTGCTTTTATGGTGTGTGTGTGTGTGTGTGTGTGTGTGTGTGTGTGTGTGTATTTTCCATGTTCTTCCTTTGCTGTTAATTTGTTCACTTTGCTTTATTCTTGTTCATATTTTTTATTTGCCTCTTTTTTCTCTAAGAGATAAAGAAAGCAGCTGGGTGGTTGTAGCACATGCCTTTAATCCTAGCACTCAGGAGGCAGGCAGATCTCTGTAAATTTGAGACTAGCCAGGCCTACACAATGATACATACATACATACATACATACATACATACATACATACATACATATATGTATGACATATGTATATGACAAATTATTATTATATTAATTTGTTTTTATACAAATTTATCACAAAAGCTTTGTAGATAGCATTTACAGTATATATAGATATTCTAAGTAATTTAAAATATGTACAATGCATATGCAAAACAGACCAGAAGTGTGTTATAGAGAAGAAGCTTGAAGGTCCAAGGATTTTAGTATACCTTGGGGATCCTGAGACAGCTTCTTCACAGGGCCTGGGCAATGATTGCATATATACTCTTATATATACTAATGATTTATACATACTATACTGTGTATGAACATAGATGCATATTAGTACATACACTCATTATTACTATGTTATTATAGAGGATTCAGGTCAGGACCAGATAGGTTGAAGACACGCAGTACTCTGAATAATGAGATTTGATGCTCTTTCTCTATCTTCACTTAATTTTAAATACTTTATTAGATTTTTGTTTTTACTGGATCCTGTAGTGTGGGTTGCTTTTCTCGATACAGCATGAAGTGAACTGTAATTGCGTAGTTTTACTTGCCTGTGCATCAGCATAAGATGAACACAAGCTGGTGAGTTATTTTAGACTGCTATTTCAAAATAAAGGGCTGTCTTGGAAGCAAGAGACTCCCTTAGTAGTGCAGGTTGAATTTCCCAATCAATTATGGGTCTGGTCTATGGGGTGCAACCAGTAGGAGTTGTCCTGCTTTGGACAGTGCATCTCATAATTTGCAGTATAGTGTGCTTAAAACAGGCAAAACAGAGTGCAGTGTTGGTGTGCATGCTGCAGGCTATGAGGGAAGTGGACAGTACCATTACTATTACTTGGGGAAACAAAATGTGCCTACCTCTCTGTCCAAAGCTGGGCTTTTCATTAGTGAATCACACAAAACACCAGGAAACCATGATCACAGAACATTCTGATTATGCTCACGTAAAGTAATATACCTGGTTACCATCAAATGAAGAAGATAGTTTTGTGTAAGCAAAGATTCTGGCTAAGAAATGAGAAACTAAATAAAGAATACTTACACAGAGAGCAATTTTGAAAATCTCATACGACTTTCCAAACCTTTAGGAATGAAAATTTGGTTAGTTTAGTTATCAAAACACTGCAGGGGGTTATAGTTGTTTGTTTGTTTATTTATTTATTTATTTATTTATTTATTTATTTATTTATTTATTTATACAAGAAAACTAAGTTTAGTGTACTGGTTTTCTTAGTTTTTAAGAAGACATGAGCCCTTTGTCTACACAGTTTTGTGAATGAGGAATACTGAGGGAGGTCATCACAGAGACAGATGAACAAAGAATTTGTCTTTGAAGACATTCCATGTCTTATCTTCTAAGTTTCTGGGTGTGCCACCTTCATTCAGAAATCATCAACTATACTGGCTGTCACTATTGTGTCTGATACTAGTGGGCTTGTTCCTAATGTAGCCATGATCACAAGTTCAATTCATCTCTATTGATTGACATCTCTGTTAACTGCCATTTTTCCCCCTGTCCGGCTGCCAAAGAGGGTAGAGATCAAAAGGAAACAAACAAAATGGCTGAAGAACCCTTAGTTTGGTATCTATTCAGGCTGTAGAGTCCCAGGCTTCACTCTTGGTAAATAGAGTCATGGTAACAAAATAAAATCACATATTCAGCCATCATCACCTTGCTGAACTGTCCAGTAATTGCTTAACACAGAGCATCTCATCCTTGGAGCAGTTGAGTAGGTGGGTAGTTTTACTATCTCTATTTTATTGAACTCGAAAGAGAGATTCAGATCATCAAATTCTCCTAAGCCATAGAACTATCATGTGAAAGACACAGATACGTTGCTATAATAATATACTAGGGGCTAAGTGCTTTATAAAGAAAAAGATTCTTATGAGTCTGGCAGGATGGCTCAGTTAGTAAACTGCTTGCTTCACAAGGATGAAGACCTGAATTCAACCCTCAGAGTCTATGTGAAAAGCTGGGAGAAGTGCTGTATTTTATATCCTCAGAACTGGGGAAATGGAGATAGGTGAATCTCTGGGGCTTACTGGTCAACCAGCCTGGCTGGATCAGTAACTTCAGGTCTTAGGGAGAAACCTTGTCTTAAAAACAAAGGTGGTTGAATCTCAGGGAAAGGCACAAGAGACTGACCTCTTGCATGCACATGCTTGGGCACATGCCATCTAACATGTGTGGGGTAGAAGGTGGTGGTAGTAGGTGGTGTGGGGAGGGGGTATGAGGCAGGAGAGGAGGCACGCTACAAAACATAAAAGAAAACGAGTTTGAATTTCACTCAATAATTTATAGTTTTAGAGAAAGCAGCAGCAGCATTAGGCATGTTTGTTTGGAAGTAATGCATCTCCCTCTGTGTATATCACATCATGGTGACAATTGGAAGTACGGAAAAGATCCAAGGAGAAGACAGAAGCTGAATAGTGAGTCAGAGACTGAGGGACTCTGGGGGTCAGGCTCACTCATTTGTAGCAAATTCCTCTTAGGAAAACAACTAAATGTCACTATAAGATTATCTTAATCTCAGTGAGGACCATGCCTAATGACCTAAGCAACCAACTTTTTCCAGGCTTCACTCTTCAAGGTCCTGGCATCTCTTGGCATTGCAACACTGGAGCCAGACTTCCAACACATGGATTTGTGGGACACACTCACACTAGAGAAGACTCCACACTTTCCTGCTATTCTGTTTCTGGTGATTGGTTTTGGAATTTATCCAGAGGAGATCTAGATACATGAAGGCAGTGATTGTAAACACCAGATCCAAAGCCCCTTCCATATCACATAGAGGGAGAAGCCTGGGTGTGGGAAGATGATGATTAGTGAGTTATGAGGAAAGAACCAAAACCAAGCATCCAGCAAGTGGCCCTGGACCACTTGCTTTGTTGAGAGCTCCTTAGAACCGTCCAACTCTTGATAGCCAGTATCCAATTCAAATACAGGTGTCCCTTGGTTTATAATGGAGTGGCATTCTGATACACTCATCAGAAGCTGAAAATGTGTTTAATACTCTAGAAACTGAAATCACAGATAAGTATTTTGTAGAAATAATGTCACATGGAGACATAACATCAACTATACTGGCAACATAGCAGATTGTAGAGAATCTGTTGTTTTTTCTTATGTCAAGAATCAACATAGTAGAGCGCTTGCCTAGGAAGTGCAAGGCACTGGGTTCGGTCCCCAGCTCCGAAAAAAAAACCAAAAAAAAAAAAAAAAGAATCAACATAGAATTAACATACATTGACAGTCTAAGAAACAAAATCAAAACAGAAATCTCAATTATATTGTCCATTAAATGGAAGATAAAATTGTGCATTAAACTTATGACCTGGAGAGACTCTTTGTATCTTCTTAAGCCTTTTAGTAGGTTTATAGGCATACACACACACACACATACACACACACACACACACACACACACACACACACACACACACACACACTCATCCCAGTTCCAATCCCTTGTCTTTACCTAAAAAGAACACTACAAATGTCTATTTGCTGTCTACTTTCCATTTCCTTTAAAAAACTTATTTATTTTTATTTTATGTGGATTGACATTTTGCCTGCATGTGTGTCTGTGTTATGGTGTCAAATCTTGGAGTTATAGTCAGTTGTGATCTGCCATGTGGGTACTGAGAATTGAACCTGGGTCCTCTGGAAATGCAGCTCTTACACACTGAGCCATCTCTTCAGCCCCACTTTTAATGACGAAATTTTCTCCACTTACTGTGAAATTAAGATTAATCTTTAAAAGTCTATTGCAAGATTTTGAACTATTTCTTCTCATACTTCCATATTTACAATGGGATTCTTATGGGTCTAAGTTTATTTCTTTTTCTTTATAAAATAATTTTGAAACCTTCTTGTTGATTTTCTGGTCTGCACCATTGCTCATATCTTGCTCATAATTTTTGCCTTCACAAATAGTGGTACAATGGGCACTCAACAGTGAGGCCACACCAGGGTTAGTGGGCAGTGAGGCCAGAAAAGGGGTAGAGTAGCATTCAACAGTGAGGATGCTCATGAGTATAGGTTAGCTCCTTTAGATTACTGTGAGTGGATTTTGCAAGAGGAGTATAAAGCAAGAACATGTCATTATCTAAGACCTAAGGAAGTTTGTCAACTTCTCATGTCTACTACCAGGAAGAGGTATTTGGTCCTAGAAGTTGTCACAGAGACGAACTAATGGCCCTCAAAAATACTTAGGTGCCACCAACAAAACTTTAGATGGACAAAAATGGTAAGTAAATAAAATAACAACCCTAAGAAAGCTTCGGTCACTCACTAAAGTTGAGATCAAAGTATGTTCATCATTGGTTTTCGTGTCCAAGCAAATCACCAACAAGTCTTTAAGCCAACTGCTATTCATTTCCTCCCAGGTCACATTTCTAGTATTGATGTCACTCTCAGTCCAAATCTTCACTATCACTCGGGGGTAATTAATTTTTGTCAAATGTATGAACATTACAAAGTCTTGGATCAGATTACCTTTTAGATTTCAACCTGTATACCAAAAGCCCATCTGAAGCTCAAACTATAAACAGTTCTTATTTGCTGAGCCCGGGTATCCTGTAAGCACTTGATGAATTAAGATGGCTGAGATGATTATTAATAAGTGATGCTTACATGTGGTGATGGAAACACTTCCAAAATGTTCCTTGTTGTTCCCCTTACCGAGTCTTCCCCCTTTTATTATACCTTTGATCTGTTAAATCTGTTCATCTAGTAAACATTTATTGGGCATTGTATTACAGATGATCACAGGGGTGATTGTTATGGTTGAAAGGATGAGAAGACAAGTTCTAGTCATTTTTGAACATCCAGTGAAGTCAGTTGGAACAAGCTGAGGGAGGCACTTGGCTAGTGGTCAATTCATTAAAGAGAGTCTTTTTTTCTGAGGCCCTTATTAGGCAGCATTTCCCCATTAACAGGGAGTATTACAGGCTTTGCAAAAGACAGATTTTTTTTATTGGTTGTCTGACTTTGGGGGCAAATTCTTCACACATTCTGAGGATTCTTTGACCATCTCCACAGCTAGGCTAGATTTCCACCAATGTAGCAAGACGTGTGCGACAGTCAGCTAGGGGGCAAGAAAGATTGATTTTGAGGTCCAGGTTCAGAGATGTCTGTCCAAGGCCACTTGGCTGTGTCACTTCAGGGTGTGTGAGCATGAGCATGCGAAGCTGCTGAACTCATTAGAGTTGGGAAGCAAGAAAGGGAGTAAAGGAGAGACAGCGTCAGAATCAGTCCAAGGTCTCAAGAAACCCTTCAAGGACATGTGTCTCCCAGTGGCTTACTTTTGGGCTATGAAGTAACACAGTTGGCAAAGCACTTGCTTAACATGGTCAAGACCCTGGATTCAGCACTCCCCCTCCCGCCCCCAAACAACCCAAAGACAACCTGAACCCAGATTAAAAACCAAATTACAATAATAAAAATACTCAAAACCAATGACTTATTTCCCTGCTAGGGTCCCCTTGACATCTCACCAGCCTCAACGTGTCACCAGCTGCTACCGTATTTTCAGCTGGAAGCTGTAGAGGATGCTTATGTTCCAAACCATAACAGCTGTTGAGGGCAAAAAAAATCAACATTACTTTCATGAACTGAAAAATAAGATCCACTGCTACCAGGAGCAATTTTGCTTATGTTGAGACACAGTCTGATGTAGTTCAGTTAGCGTCCAGTTGGTTGATGTGGATGATGATATTGAAGTCCTGAACCTCTGGTATAACCAGGATCATAGTCAGTGATAGGGAACAAACCCAGTGCTTCTGGTATATTAGGTGGGCCTTTCCCCCACCAAGCTCCATCACCAATGAGAGCTGTCATCGTCAGAGAAATTCATGTTCTCTTTCTTATTGTATCTAAAACATTTTGAAAATAAAGTAGATAAAAAAAAAAAGAAAATAAGGTGGATTAAGGATGTGAAATGAATTAAAAACAGGCACTACTATTCCCTCATGGTGCATTCTTCATTTAAGCACTCACCTATAGGCCCAGGTAATGCAAAAGTTCATGTAGAATTATATGTGGGTATGTCTATTGTGGAAGCTATCAGAACCTAACCCTTGAGCAATCAGGGCGTTACATCATCAGGTGAACTTAAGGGACACCTATTTGCAAACTTTATCAACATCTAGCTGTTGATAGTTTTATCAACATGTGTAGTGGAATTACCTTGTGGCCATAAGGGAATCCCACACTTCCTACTTGAATCTTATATAGCACAGAACCTGCCTTTCCCTAGAGGAAAAACAGGCCCTACAGGCTCAGACATAAAATAGAAGCTCCTATTGGCTGATCTATTATTGTTCTTCTGTGGTTACTTGTGGACTCTGAAGTCATTGAATAATTTGAAACAGACTCCATTGTGCGTTATACAGGGAACCCAAACCTGGGATATGACGTGTGGATTCCACATTTTCTGGATGGACTTCGCTGCTTTTGACTGTTTTTACATTTCCTTCCTTCCAGTTCCCAAATATTTAGTTGTTATCTGCTGATCCAAACAACATTTTTATGAATACCTCCATTCAGTTGTTCTGACACCGCGGCTTTTAGTGTTCACATAGCTTCCAAGTATCTCATCTCGTGGGCAACTCATGAGCATTCCTACCGAATTTACCATGTTGTTCTGACTGTGTCTGACATTTGAATGATTCTGATTACACACATCCATATTTAGGCAAACTCTTACTGCTTCACTTTCAACCTTAGGAAAGGGGAATGTTAATTTAAGTCTTTCATTTTAGCGAAAAAGGTCTTAAAGGAAGTGTTTGGTGTCCAAATCAGCTTCATCAACAGTGTGTAGGCCATGACACATTTTCTGTTGCCAATTGGTCAGCGCCCTGAAACATGGTAGTTAAATGTGTCTGCATATGTTCTGTTGAAAGCTTGTGAGTATCTGGGTCATTTAAAAACATGGGGATGCTGAGAAAGAACAAACTGTACTTGTTACTGAGGTTGGCCATAATGAATTACAGCTAACTGGCTGTCTTAAGATAGTGAGAATCCATTCTCTTAAAGTTTTGCCCACCAGAAGTCTGAAACCAGAGTACTTGGAGGACAGCATTTGCAGCTCCAGGGCAGATAAGAACCTTGTGCCTTCATGTTTGTTCTATAGTAGATTTCATCTCTCTTGTGTTGTCCACATGACCCAGAGTCTAGTTCCTTATTATGTCTTTTGCACATACACCGTGTCTCACTTAAAGGGCACATGCCATTGTATTTAGCGTCAACATGGATAATTTACTATGAACTGGCATGCAGTTTTTTACGTAAATCACACAGACAGAAGAGCTTTTACCAAAAAGGTGACACTCACAAGTTTTGGAGCTCAGTATGCAAGCCTATCTTCTGAAGAGCCACTATTTACACTTATCAGACACTAAGCTTTTGTCATTAAATGCTTCACTTTGGGTACATGTAAATTGTATTATTCTTTCCCTCCTTTTAAATTTTAAGTGTGTGTGTAAGTACTGTGAGGCCAGAAGACAGCCTTGGTTCCCTTAGAGCTGGAGTTGAAGACAGCTGTAAGCTGCTAGATGTGGGTGCTGGGCACCAAATTGGGGTATTCTGCATGAGCAGTATGTGCTTGTAGCCCCAAACTGTATTTTGTTACAGCAATTCCACTTTCAGTCATGTAACTCCTGAAATCAGCAAAACAAAGATGATGTTGAACAGAACCAAGAAGCTGGTTTTCCTGAAGAAGTTTAGTTTGATCGTACGAATTTATCCTTGGGGCTGTCTCCTCATATAGTTCGGAAGTGCAAAGCTCCTTTTATGAACACATGAATTTTGCTTTAGACAAATGAGTTTTGGAGCCAACCAGACACTCCCTTAAAGCTGATTCTTCGCATTTGCAATTCAGAGGTAGTCACCACTAGATGGTAGTCTTGGATCATCAGGGAATGCAAGTCCCTTCAGGAGTATTTATAAGATTGCTCAGAGACTATTTTTTTTTTTAATTAACTTGAGTATTTCTTATATACATTTCGAGTGTTATTCCCTTTCCCGGTATCCGGGCAAACATCCCCCTCACCCCACCCCTTCCTTATGGGTATTCCCCTCCCAACCCTCCCCCCATTGCCGCCCTCCCCCCACCAGTCTAGTTCACTGGGGGTTCAGTCTTAGCAGGACCCAGGGCTTCCCCTTCCACTGGTGCTCTTACTAGGATATTCATTGCTACCTATGAGGTCAGAGTCCAGGGTCAGTCCATGTATAGTCTTTAGGTAGTGGCTTAGTCCCTGGAAGCTCTGGTTGCTTGGCATTGTTGTACATATGGGGTCTCGAGCCCCTTCAAGCTCTTCCAGTTCTTTCTCTGATTCCTTCAACGGGGGTCCTATTCTCAGTTCAGTGGTTTGCTGCTGGCATTCGCCTCTGTATTTGCTGTATTCTGGCTGTGTCTCTCAGGAGCGATCTACATCCGGCTCCTGTCAGTCTGCACTTCTTTGCTTCATCCATCTTGTCTAATTGGGTGGCTGTATATGTATGGGCCACATGTGGGGCAGGCTCTGATTGGGTGTTCCTTCAGTCTCTGTTTTTTTTTTTTTTACATATAATTTTTTTTAATTTATTTAATACGTAATAATAATTCTTTGGTTTCCGGGCAAACATCACCCCCCCATGGGTGTTCCCCTCCCAACCATCCCCCCATTGCCGCCCTCCTCCCAACAGTCTAGTTCACTGGGGGCCCAATCTCAGCAGGACCCAGGGCCTCCCTTTCCACTGGTGCTCCCACCAGGACATTCATCGCTACCTATGAGGTCAGAGTCCAGGGTCAGTCCATGCACAGTCTCCAGGTAGTGGCTTAGTCCCTGGAAGCTCTGGTTGCCTGGCATTGCGGTACATATGGGGTCTCAAGCTCCTCCAAGCTCCTCCAGTTCCTTCTCTGATTCCTTCAACGGGGCTCCCATTCTCAGTTTAGTGGTCTGCTGCTGGCATTCACCTCTGTATTTGCTGCACTCTGGCTGTGTCTCTCAGGAGAGATCCACATCCGGCTCCTGTCGGTCTGCACTTCTCTGCTTCATCAATCCTGTCCAATTGGGTGGCTGCATATGCATGGGCCACATGTGGGGCAGGCTCCGAATGGGAGTTCCCTCAGTCTCTGTTTTAATCTTTGCCTCTCTCTTCCCTGCCAAGGGTATTCTTGTTCCCCTTTTAGAGAAGGAGTGAAGCATTCACATTTTGATCATCCGTCTTGAGTTTCATTTGTTCTAGGCATCTAGGGTAATTCAAGCATTTGGGCTAATAGCCACTTATCAGTGAATGAATACCATGTATGTCTTTCTGTGTTTGGGTTAGCTCACTCAGGATGATATTTTCCAGTTCCAACCAATTGCCTACGAATTTCATAAAGCCGTTGTTTTTGATAGCTGAGTAATATTCCATTGTGTAGATGTACCACATTTTCTGTATCCATTCCTCCGTTGAAGGGCATCTGGGTTCTTTCCAGCTTCTGGCGATTATAAATAAGGCTTCGAAAAACATAGTGGAGCACGTGTCTTTTTTATATGTTGGGGCATCTTTTGGGTATATGCCCAAGAGAGGCATAGCTGGATCCTCAGGCAGTTCAATGTCCAATTTTCTGAGGAACCTCCAGACTGATTTCCAGAATGGTTGCACCAGTCTGCAATCCCACCAACAATGGAGGAGTGTTCCTCTTTCTCCGCATCCTCGCCAGCATCTGCTGTCACCTGAGTTTTTGATCTTAGCCATTCTCACTGGTGTGAGGTGAAATCTCAGGGTTGTTTTGATTTGCATTTCCCTTATGACTAAAGATGTTGAACATTTCTTTAGGTGTTTCTCAGCAATTCGGCATTCCTCAGCTGTGAATTCTTTGTTTAGCTCTGAGCCCCATTTTTTAATAGGGTTATTTGACTCCCTGCAGTCTAACTTCTTGAGTTCTTTGTATATTTTGGATATAAGGCCTCTATCTGTTGTAGGATTGGTAAAGATCTTTTCCCAATCTGTTGGTTGCCGTTTTGTCCTAACCACAGTGTCCTTTGTCTTACAGAAGCTTTGCAGTTTTATGAGATCCCATTTGTCGATTCTTGATCTTAGAGCATAAGCCATTGGTGTTTTGTTCAGGAAATTTTTTCCAGTGCCCATGTGTTCCAGATGCTTCCCTAGTTTTTCTTCTATTAGTTTGAGTGTGTCTGGTTTGATGTGGAGGTCCTTGATCCACTTGGACTTAAGCTTTGTACAGGGTGATAAGCATGGATCAATCTGCATTCTTCTACATGTTGACCTCCAGTTGATCCAGCACAATTTGCTGAAAATGCTATCTTTTTTCCATTGGATGGTTTTGGCTCCTTTGTCAAAAATCAAGTGACCATAGGTGTGTGGGTTCATTTCTGGGTCTTCAATTCTATTCCATTGGTCTATCTGTCTGTCTCTGTACCAATACCATGCAGTTTTTATCACTATTGATCTGTAATACTGCTTGAGTTCAGGGATAGTGATTCCCCCTGAAGTCCTTTTATTATTGAGGATAGCTTTAGCTATCCTGGGTTTTTTGTTATTCCAGATGAATTTGCAAATTTTTCTGTCTAACTCTTTGAAGAATTGGATTGGTATTTTGATGGGGATTGCATTGAATCTGTAGATCGCTTTTGGTAAAATGGCCATTTTTACTATATTAATCCTGCCAATCCATGAGCATGGGAGATCTTTCCATCTTCTGAGGTCTTCTTCAGTTTCTTTCTTCAGTGTCTTGAAGTTCTTATTGTACAGATCTTTTACTTGCTTGGTTAAAGTCACCCCGAGGTACTTTATATTATTTGGGTCTATTATGAAGGGTGTCGTTTCCCTAATTTCTTTCTCGGCTTGTTTCTCTTTTGTGTAGAGGAAGGCTACTGATTTATTTGAGTTAATTTTATACCCAGCCACTTTGCTGAAGTTGTTTATCAGCTTTAGTAGTTCTCTGGTGAACTTTTGGGATCACTTAAATAAACTATCCTATCATCTGCAAATAGTGATATTTTGACTTCTTCTTTTCCGATCTGTATCCCCTTGACCTCCTTTTGTTGTCTGATTGCTCTGGCTAGAACTTCAAGAACTATATTGAATAAGTAGAGAGAGAGTGGGTAGCCTTGTCTTTTCCCTGATTTTAGTGAGATTGCTTCGAGTTTCTCTCCATTTAGTTTAATGTTAGCAACTGGTTTGCTGTATATGGCTTTTACTATGTTTAGGTATGGGCCTTGAATTCCTATTCTTTCCAGGACTTTTATCATGAAGGGGTGTTGAATTTTGTCAAATGCTTTCTCAGCATCTAATGAAATGATCCTGTGGTTTTGTTCTTTCAGTTTGTTTATATAATGGATCACGTTGATGGTTTTCCGTATATTAAACCATCCCTGCATGCCTGGGATGAAGCCTACTTGATCATGGTGGATGATTGTTTTGATGTGCTCTTGGATTCGGTTTGCTAGAATTTTATTGAGTATTTTTGCGTCGATATTCATAAGGGAAATTGGTCTGAAGTTCTCTTTCTTTGTTGTGTCTTTGTGTGGTTTAGGTATAAGAGTAATTGTGGCTTCGTAGAAGGTATTCGGTAGTGATCCATCTGTTTCAATTTTGTGGAATAGTTTGGATAATATTGGTATGAGGTCTTCTATGAAGGTTTGATAGAATTCTGCACTGAACCCGTCTGGACCTGGGCTCTTTTTGGTTGGGAGACCTTTAATGACTGCTTCTATTTCCTTAGGAGTTATGGGGTTGTTTAACTGGTTTATCTGTTCCTGATTTAACTTTGGTACCTGATATTTGTCTAGGAAACTGTCCATTTCCTGAAGATTTTCATGTTTTGTTGAATATAGGCTTTTATAGTAAGATCTGATGATTTTTTGAATTTCCTCTGAATCTGTAGTTATGTCTCCCTTTTCATTTCTGATTTTGTTAATTTGGACACACTCTCTGGGTCCTCTCGTTAGTCTGGCTAAGGGTTTATCTATCTTGTTGATTTTCTCAAAGAAACAACTTTTGGTTCAGTTGATTCTTTCTATGGTCCTTTTTGTTTCTACTTGGTTGATTTCAGCTCTGAGTTTGATTATTTCCTGCCTTCTACTCCTCCTGGGTGTATTTGCTTCTTTTTGTTCTAGAGCTTTTAGGTGTGCTGTCAAGCTGCTGACATATGCTCTTTCCTGTTTCTTTCTGCAGGCACTCAGCGCTATGAGTTTTCCTCTTAGCACAGCTTTCATTGTGTCCCATAAGTTTGGGTATGTTGTACCTTCATTTTCATTAAATTCCAAAAAGTTTTTAATTTCATTCTTTATTTCTTCCTTGACTAGGTTATCATTGAGTAGAGCATTGTTCAATTTCCACGTGTATGTTGGCATTCTTCCCTTATTGTTATTGAAGACCAGTTTTAGGCCGTGGTGGTCCGATAGCACGCATGGGATTATTTCCATCTTTCTGTACCTGTTGAGGCCCGTTTTTTGACCAATTATATGGTCAATTTTGGAGAAAGTACCATGAGGAGCTGAGAAGAAGGTATATCCTTTTGCTTTAGGATAGAATGTTCTATAAATATCCATTAAGTCCATTTGGCTCATGACTTCTCTTAGTCTGTCTACGTCTCTGTGTAATTTCTGTTTCCATGATCTGTCCATTGATGAGAGTGGGGTGTTGAAATCTCCCACTATTATTGTGTGAGGTGCAATGTGTGTTTTGAGCTTTAGTAAGGTTTCTTTTATGTATGTAGGTGCCCTTGTATTTGGGGCATAGATATTTAGGATTGAGAGTTCATCTTGGTGGATTTTTCCTTTGATGAATATGAAGTGTCCTTCCTTATCTTTTTTGATGACTTTTAATTGAAAATTGATTTTATTTGATATTAGAATGGCTACTCCAGCTTGCTTCTTCTGACCATTTGCTTGGAAAGTTGTTTTCCAGCCTTTCACCCTGAGGTAGTGTCTGTCTTTGTCCCTGAGGTGTGTTTCCTGTAGGCAGCAGAATGCAGGGTCCTCGTTGCGTATCCAGTTTGTTAATCTATGTCTTTTATTGGGGAGTTGAGGCCATTGATGTTGAGAGATATTAAGGAATAGTGATTATTGCTTCCCGTTATATTCATATTTGGATGTGAGGTTATGTTTGTGTGCTTTTCTTCTCTTTGTTTTGTTGCCAAGACGATTAGTTTCTTGCTTCTTCTAGGGTATAGCTTGCCTCCTTATGTTGGGCTTTACCCTTTATTATCCTTTGTAGTGCTGGATTTGTAGAAAGATATTGTGTAAATTTGGTTTTGTCATGGAATATCTTGGTTTCTCCATCTATGTTTATTGAGAGTTTTGCAGGATACAGTAACCTTGGCTGGCACTTGTGTTCTCTTAGGGTCTGTATGACATCTGTCCAGGATCTTCTGGCCTTCATAGTTTCTGGCGAAAAGTCTGGTGGGATTCTGATAGGTCTGCCTTTATATGTTACTTGACCTTTTTCCCTTACTGCTTTTAATATTCTTTCTTTATTTTGTGTGTTTGGTGTTTTGACTATTTTGTGACGGGAGGTGTTTCTTTTCTGGTCCAGTCTATTTGGAGTTCTGTAGGCTTCTTGTATGCCTATGGGTATCTCTTTTTTTAGGTTAGGGAAGTTTTCTTCTATGATTTTGTTGAAGATATTTACTGGTCCTTTGAGCTGGGAGTCTTCACTCTCTTCTATACCTATTATCCTTAGGTTTGATCTTCTCATTGAGTCCTGGATTTCCTGTATGTTTTGGACCAGTAGCTTTTTCCGCTTTACATTATCTTTGACAGTTGAGTCAATGATTTCTATGGAATCTTCTGCTCCTGAGATTCTCTCTTCCATCTCTTATATTCTGTTGGTGAGGCTTCTATCTACAGCTCCTTGTCTCTTCTTTTGATTTTCTATATCCAGGGTTGTTTCCATGTGTTCTTTCTTGATTGTTTCTATTTCCATTTTTAATTCCTTCAACTGTTTGATTGTGTTTTCCTGGAATTCTTTCAGGCATTTTTGCGATTCTTCTCTGTAGGCTTCTAATTGTTCTCTAATGGAGTTCTTCACGTCTTTCTTGAAGTCCTCCAGCATCATGATCAAATATGATTTTGAAACTAGATCTTGCTTTTCTGGTGTGTTTGGATATTCCATGTTTATTTTGGTGGGAGAATTGGGCTCCAATGATGCCATGTAGTCTTGGTTTCTGTTGCTTGGGTTCCTGTGCTTGCCTCCTGCCATCAGATTATCTCTAGTGTTACTTTGTTCTGCTATTTCTGACAGTAGCTAGACTGTCCTATAAGCCTGTGTGGCAGGAGTGCTGTAGACCTGTTTTCCTGTTTTCTTTCAGCCAGTTATGGGGACAGAGTGTTCTGCTTTCGGGCTTGTAGTTTTTCCTCTCTACAGGTCTTAGGTGTTCCTGTGGGCCTGTGTCTTGAGTTCACCAGGCAGGTCACTTGCAGGGGAAAAGTTGGTCCTACCTGAGGTTCCGAGGCTCAAGTGTGCTCGTGGGGTACTGCCTAAGTCCTCTCCACGGCGGCAGCAACCGAGAAGATCTGCACTGCTCTTTCCGGGAGCCTTCGTGCACCAGGGTTCCAGATGGCGTTTGGTGTTTTCCTCTGGCGTCTGGATGTGCGCAGAGTGCAGTGTCTTCTGGTTTCCCGGGCGTGTCTGCCTCTCTGAAGGTTTAGCTCTCCCTCCCACAGGATTTGGGTGCAGAGAACTGTTCATCCGGTTTGTTTCCTTCAGGTTCCGGCGGTGTCTCAGGCGCAGGGGTCCTGCCGCTCCTCGGCTCTCCCCTACGGGAACCCAGAGGCCTTATACAGTTTCCTCTTGGGCCAGGGATGTGGGCAGGGGTGGGCAGTGTTGGTGGTCTCCTCCGCTCTGCAGCCTCAGGAGTGCCCACCTGACCAGGTCAGTCTCTGTTTTAATCTTTGCCTCTCCCTTCCCTGCCAAGGGTTTTATTTTTCCTCATTTAAAGAAGGAGTGAAGCATTCACATTTTGATCATCCGTCTTGAGTTTCGTTTGTTCTAGGGATCTAGGGTAATTCAAGCATTTGGGCTAATAGCCACTTATCAGTGAGTGCATACCATGTATGTCTTTCTGTGATTGGGTTAGCTCACTCAGGATGATATTTTCCAGTTCCAACCATTTGCCTACGAATTTCATAAACTCGTTGTTTTTGATTGCTGAGTAATATTCCATTGTGTAGATGTACCACATTTTCTGTATCCATTCCTCTGTTGAAGGGCATCTGGGTTCTTTCCAGTTTCTGGCTATTATAAATAAGGCTGCGATGAACATAGTGGAGCACATGTCTCTTTTATATGTTGAGGCATCTTTTGGGTATATACCCAAGAGAGGTATAGCTGGATCCTCAGGCAGTTCAATTTCCAATTTTCTGAGGAACCTCCAGACTGATTTCCAGAATGGTTTTACCAGTCTGCAATCCCACCAACAATGGAGGAGTGTTCCTCTTTCTCCAAATCCTCGCCAGCATCTGCTGTCACCTGAGTTTTTGATCTTAGCCATTCTCACTGGTGTGAGGTGAAATCTCACGGTTGTTTTGATTTGCATTTCCCTTATGACTAAAGATGTTGAACATTTCTTTAGGTGTTTCTCAGCCATTCGGCATTCCTCAGCTGTGAATTCTTTGTTTAGCTCTGAACCCCATTTTTTTTTATTAACTTGAGTATTTCTTATATACATTTCGAGTGTTATTCCCTTTCCCGGTTTCCGGGCAAACATCCCCCTCCCCCCTCCCCTTCCTTATGGGTGTTCCCCTCCCAACCCTCCCCCCATTACCGCCCTCCCCCCATAGACTAGTTCACTGGGGGTTCAGTCTTAGCAGGACCCAGGGCTTCCCCTTCCACTGGTGCTCTTACTAGGATATTCATTGCTACCTATGGGGTCAGAGTCCAGGGTCAGTCCATGTATAGTCTTTAGGTAGTGGCTTAGTCCCTGGAAGCTCTGGTTGCTTGGCATTGTTGTACTTTTGGGGTCTCGAGCCCCTTCAAGCTCTTCCAGTTCTTCTCTGATTCCTTAAATAGGGGACCTATTCTCAGTTCAGTGGTTTGCTGCTGGCATTCGCCTCTGTATTTGCTGTATTCTGGCTGTGTCTCTCAGGAGCGATCTACATCCGGCTCCTGTCGGTCTGCACTTCTTTGCTTCATCCATCTTGTCTAATTGGGTGGCTGTATATGTATGGGCCACATGTGGGGCAGGCTCTGAATGGGTGTTCCTTCAGTCACTGTTTTAATCTTTGCCTCTCCCTTCCCTGCCAAGGGTATTCTTTTTCCTCATTTAAAGAAGGAGTGAAGCATTCACATTTTGATCATCCGTCTTGAGTTTCGTTTGTTCTAGGGATCTAGGGTAATTCAAGCATTTGGGCTAATAGCCACTTATCAATGAGTGCATACCATGTATGTCTTTCTGTGATTGGGTTAGCTCACTCAGGATGATATTTTCCAGTTCCAACCATTTGCCTACGAATTTCATAAACTCGTTGTTTTTGATAGCTGAGTAATATTCCATTGTGTAGATGTACCACATTTTCTGTATCCATTCCTCTGTTGAAGGGCATCTGGGTTCTTTCCATTTTCTGGCTATTATAAATAAGGCTGCGATGAACATAGTGGAGCACGTGTCTCTTTTATATGTTGAGGCATCTTTTGGGTATATGCCCAAGAGAGGTATAGCTGGATCCTCAGGCAGTTCAATGTCCAATTTTCTGAGGAACCTCCAGACTGATTTCCAGAATGGTTTTACCAGTCTGCAACCCCACCAACAATGGAAGAGTGTTCCTCTTTCTCCAAATCCTCGCCAGCATCTGCTGTCACCTGAGTTTTTGATCTTAGCCAATCGCACTGGTGTGAGGTGAAATCTCAGGGTTGTTTTGATTTGCATTTCCCTTATGACTAAAGATGTTGAACATTTCTTTAGGTGTTTCTCAGCCATTCGGCATTCCTCAGCTGTGAATTCTTTGTTTAGCTCTGAACCCCATTTTTTAATAGGGTTATTTGTTTCCCTGCGGTCTAACTTCTTGAGTTCTTTGTATATTTTGGATATAAGGCCTCTATCTGTTGTAGGATTGGTAAAGATCTTTTCCCAATCTGTTGGTTGCCGTTTTGTCCTAACCCACAGTGTCCTTTGCCTTACAGAAGCTTTGCAGTTTTATGAGATCCCATTTGTCGATTCTTGATCTTAGAGCATAAGCCATTGGTGTTTTGTTCAGGAAATTTTTTCCAGTGCCCATGTGTTCCAGATGCTTCCCTAGTTTTTCTTCTATTAGTTTGAGTGTGTCTGGTTTGATGTGGAGGTCCTTGATCCACTTGGACTTAAGCTTTGTACAGGGTGATAAGCATGGATCGATCTGCATTCTTCTACATGTTGCCCTCCAGTTGAACCATGAACCCCATTTTTTAATAGGGTTATTTGTTTCCCTGCGGTCTAACTTCTTGAGTTCTTTGTATATTTTGGATATAAGGCCTCTATCTGTTGTAGGATTGGTAAAGATCTTTTCCCAATCTGTTGGTTGCCGTTTTGTCCTAACCACAGTGTCCTTTGCCTTACAGAAGCTTTGCAGTTTTATGAGATCCCATTTGTCGATTCTTGATCTTAGAGCATAAGCCATTGGTGTTTTGTTCAGGAAATTTTTTCCAGTGCCCATGTGTTCCAGATGCTTCCCTAGTTTTTCTTCTATTAGTTTGAGTGTGTCTGGTTTGATGTGGAGGTCCTTGATCCACTTGGACTTAAGCTTTGTACAGGGTGATAAGCACGGATCAATCTGCATTCTTCTACATGTTGACCTCCAGTTGAACCAGCACCATTTGCTGAAAATGCTATCTTTTTTCCATTGGATGGTTTTGGCTCCTTTGTCAAAAAATCAAGTGACCATAGGTGTGTGGGTTCATTTCTGGGTCTTCAATTCTATTCCATTGGTCTATCTGTCTGTCTCTGTACCAATACCATGCAGTTTTTATCACTATTGCTCTGTAATACTGCTTGAGTTCAGGGATAGTGATTCCCCCTGAAGTCCTTTTATTATTGAGGATAGCTTTAGCTATCCTGGGTTTTTTGTTATTCCAGATGAATTTGCAAATTGTTCTGTCTAACTCTTTGAAGAATTGGATTGGTATTTTGATGGGGATTGCATTGAATCTGTAGATCGCTTTTGGTAAAATGGCCATTTTTACTATATTAATCCTGCCAATCCATGAGCATGGGAGATCTTTCCATCTTCTGAGGTCTTCTTCAGTTTCTTTCCTCAGTGTCTTGAAGTTCTTATTGTACAGATCTTTTACTTGCTTGGTTAAAGTCACACCGAGGTACTTTACATTATTTGGGTCTTTTATGAAGGGTGTCGTTTCCCTAATTTCTTTCTCGGCTTGTTTCTCTTTTGTATAGAGGAAGGCAACTGATTTATTTGAGTTAATTTTATACCCAGCCACTTTGCTGAAGTTGTTTATCAGCTCTAGTAGTTCTCTGGTGAACTTTTGGGATCACTTAAATAAACTATCCTATCATCTGCAAATAGTGATATTTTGACCTCTTCTTTTCTGATCTGTATCCCCTTGATCTCCTTTTGTTGTCTGATTGCTCTGGCTAGAACTTTAAGAACTATATTGAATAAGTAGGGAGAGAGTGGGCAGCCTTGTCTTTTCCCTGGTTTTAGTGGGATTGCTTCAAGTTTCTCTCCATTTAGTTTAATGTTAGCAACTGGTTTGCTGTATATGGCTTTTACTATGTTTAGGTATGGGCCTTGAATTCCTATTCTTTCCAGGACTTTTATCATGAAGGGGTGTTGAATTTTGTCAAATGCTTTCTCAGCATCTAATGAAATGATCATGTGGTTTTGTTCTTTCAGTTTGTTTATATAATGGATCACATTGATTCTTTTCCGTATATTAAACCATCCCTGCATGCCTGGGATGAAGCCTACTTGATCATGGTGGATGATTGTTTTGATGTGCTCTTGAATTCGGTTTGCTAGAATTTTATTGAGTATTTTTGCGTCGATATTCATAAGGGAAATTGGTCTGAAGTTCTCTTTCTTTGTTGTGTCTTTGTGTGGTTTAGGTATAAGAGTAATTGTGGCTTCGTAGAAGGTATTCGGTAATGATCCATCTGCTTCAATTTTGTGGAATAGTTTGGATAATATTGGTATGAGGTCTTCTATGAAGGTTTGATAGAATTCTGCACTAAACCCGTCTGGACCTGGGCTCTTTTTGGTTTGGCGACCTTTAATGACTGCTTCTATTTCCTTAGGAGTTATGGGGTTTTTTAACTGGTTTATCTGTTCCTGATTTAACTTCGATACCTGGTATCTGTCTAGGAAACTGTCCATTTCCTGAAGATTTTCAAGTTTTGTTGAATATAGGTTTTTATAGTAAGATCTGATGATTTTTTGAATTTCCTCTGAATCTGTAGTTATGTCTCCCTTTTCATTTCTGATTTTGTTAATTTGGATGCACTCTCTGTGTCCTCTCGTTAGTCTGGCTAAGGGTTTATCTATCTTGTTGATTTTCTCAAAAACCAACTTTTGGTTCAGTTGATTCTTTCTATGGTCCTTTTTGTTTCTACTTGGTTGATTTCAGCTTTGAGTTTGATTATTTCCTGCCTTCTACTCCTCCTGGGTGTATTTGCTTCTTTTTGTTCTAGAGCTTTTAGGTGTGCTGTCAAGCTGCTGACATATGCTCTTTCCTGTTTCTTTCTGCAGGCACTCAGCGCTATGAGTTTTCCTCTTAGCACAGCTTTCATTGTGTCCCATAAGTTTGGGTATGTTGTACCTTCATTTTCATTAAATTCCAAAAAGTTTTTAATTTCATTCTTAATTTCTTCCTTGACGAGGTTATCATTGAGTAGAGCATTGTTCAATTTCCACGTATATGTGGGCATTCTTCCCTTATTGTTATTGAAGACCAGTTTTAGGCCGTGGTGGTCCGATAGCACGCATGGGATTATTTCCATCTTTCTGTACCTGTTGAGGCCCGTTTTTTGACCAATTATATGGTCGATTTTGGAGAAAGTACCATGAGGAGCTGAGAAGAAGGTATATCCTTTTGCTTTAGGATAGAATGTTCTATAAATATCCATTAAGTCCATTTGGTTCATGACTTGTCTTAGTCTGTCTACATCTCTGTTTAATTTCTGTTTCCATGATCTGTCCATTGATGAGAGTGGGGTGTTGAAATCTCCCACTACTATTGTGTGAGGTGCAATGTGTGTTTTGAGCTTTAGTAAGGTTTCTTTTACGTATGTAGGTGCCCTTGTATTTGGGGCATAGATATTTAGGATTGAGAGTTCATCTTGGTGGATTTTTCCTTTGATGAATATGAAGTGTCCTTCTTTATCTTTTTTGATGACTTTTAGTTGAAAATTGATTTTATTTGATATTAGAATGGCTACTTCAGCTTGCTTCTTCTGACCATTTGCTTGGAAAGTTGTTTTACAGCCTTTCACTCTGAGGTAGTGTCTGTCTTTGTCTCTGAGGTGTGTTTCCTGTAGGCAGCAGAATGCAGGGTCCTCGTTGCGTATCCAGTTTGTTAATCTATATCTTTTTATTGGGGAGTTGAGACCATTGATGTTGAGAGATATTAAGGAATAGTGATTATTGCTTCCCGTTATATTCATATTTGGATGTGAGGTTATGTTTGTGTGCTTTCATTCTCTTTGTTTTGTTGTCAAGACGATTAGTTTCTTGCTTCTTCTAGGGTATAGCTTGCCTCCTTATGTTGGGCTTTACCATTTATTATCCTTTGTAGTGCTGGATTTGTAGAAAGATATTGTGTAAATTTGGTTTTGTCATGGAATATCTTGGTTTCTCCATCAATGTTAATTGAGAGTTTTGCAGGATACAGTAACCTGGGCTGGCAGTTGTGTTCTCTTAGGGTCTGTATGACACCAGTCCAGGATCTTCTGGCCTTCATAGTTTCTGGCGAAAAGTCTGGTGTGATTCTGATAGGTCTGCCTTTATATGTTACTTGACCTTTTTCCCTTACTGCTTTTAGTATTCTTTCTTTATTTTGTGCATTTGGTGTTTTGACAATTATGTGACGGGAGGTGTTTCTTTTCTGGTCCAGTCTATTTGGAGTTCTGTAGGCTTCTTGTATGCCTATGGGTATCTCTTTTTTTAGGTTAGGGAAGTTTTCTTCTATGATTTTGTTGAAGATATTTACTGGTCCTTTGAGCTGGGAGTCTTCACTCTCTTCTATACCTATTATCCTTAGGTTTGATCTTCTCATTGAGTCCTGGATTTCCTGTATGTTTTGGACCAGTAGCTTTTTCCGCTTTACATTATCTTTGACAGTTGAGTCAATGATTTCTATGGAATCTTCTGCTCCTGAGATTCTCTCTTCCATCTCTTGTATTCTGTTGGTGAAGCTTGTATCTACAGCTCCTTGTCTCTTCTTTTGGTTTTCTATATCCAGGGTTGTTTCCATGTGTTCTTTCTTGATTGCTTTATTTCCATTTTTAATTCTTTCAACTGTTTGATTGTGTTTTCCTGGAATTCTTTCAGGGATTTTTGTGTCTCCTCTCTATGGGCTTATACTTGTGTATTTATGTTTTTCTGGAATTCTTTCAGGGATTTTTGCGATTCCTTTCTGTAGCCTTCTACTTGTTTATTAATGTTTTCCTGAGTTTCTCTAAGGGAGTTCTTCACGTCTTTCTTGAAGTCCTCCTGCATCATGATCAAATATGATTTTGAAACTAGATCTTGCTTTTCTGGTGTGTTTGGATATTCCATGTTTGTTTTGGTGGGAGAATTGGGCTCCGATGATGCCATGTAGTCTTGGTTTCTGTTGCTTGGGTTCCCGCGCTTGCCTCTCGCCATCAGATTATCTCTAGTGTTACTTTGTTCTGCTATTTCTGACAGTGGCTATACTGTCTTATAAGCCTGTGTGTCAGGAGTGCTGTAGACCTGTTTTCCTCTCTTTCAGTCAGTTATGGGGACAGAGTGTTCTGCTTTCGGGCTTGTAGTTTTTCGCTCTACAGGTCTTCAGCTGTTCCTGTGGGCCTGTGTCCTGAGTTCACCAGGCAGGTCACTTGCAGCGGAAAAGTTGGTCTTACCTGTGTTCCTGAGGCTCAAGTTCGCTCGTGGGGTGCTGCCCTCAGGCTCTCTGTGGCGGCAGCAACCCGCAAGATCTGTGCCGCCTTTTCCGAGAGCTTCAGTGCATCAGGGTTCCAGATGGCCTTTGGTATTTTCCTCTGGCGTCTGAGATGTATGTGCAGAGAGCAGTCTCTTCTGGTTTCCCAGGCTTGTCTGCCTCTCTGAAGGTTTAGCTCTCCCTCCCACAGGATTTGGGTGCAGAGAACTGTTTATCCAGTCTGTTTCCTTCAGGTTCTGGCGGTGTCTCAGGCAGGGGTCCTGCCACTCCTGGGCCCTCCCCCACGGGAGCCCAGAGGCCTTATACAGTTTCCTCTTGGGCCAGGGATGTGGGCAGGGTTGGGTAGTGTTGGTGGTCTCTTCCACTCTGCAGCCTCAGGAGTGCCCACCTGACCAGGCGGTGAGGTCTCTTTCCCACGGGGTCTGGGAGCAGAGAGCTGCTGCAGGCCGGGATCCACGGGTCGAGACTATTATTTTTTAAGACACTTTTGCTTCCCTTTACATATGACAATATCTAGAATGCTCAAATGCATATGAATAAATGATATGCCACTGAAAAACTCAAGTGGAGTTAAAAATTCAAGGAAAACAGAATTTCTAGACATTGTGAAACACTTTCTTAGTTTTTTTATTTTTGGTAAAGGGTGAAATTCTAAATCCAGTCTGTTTTACATGTGTCATGATATACACACATATATGTCTCTATCTACCAATCTATCTATCTATCTATCTATCTATCTATCTATCTATCTATCTATCTATCTATCTATCTATCTATCTGTGATTTGTTTGTACACACAGAGTAAATGCTGAAGGGTCTAGAAAGAGCAACAAAGGCTCATGGGAAGACATAGTGGCTTGCACTTTTGGTCAAACACACATAGGGAGGTCAAGGAATGACATGTAGAAGAGGAAGGAACCAATGACAGCAGTAGCTACTGATACAAAAAAGATTGCTACAACCTTAGGTAGGAAGTTCAGTCAGCAGTTTCTGAGAAATAGTACTCACAATTTGGGGTCTTCTGGGAATTCACACCTCTAACACTGTACTAAGTAGTCACCCATCACATTGTCACCTTGTAAAATTCACTGATTACTCCGTTTCTTGTCACCACAAGAACAAGTCACCAGGGACCTTTGTTGATGTCTTTCTATAACTATTCTATTTAGTTCTCATCCTTTGAGAACAGGTGCTAGGTCCAGGAAACCCTACTGATGTTGAACACTACCAAGGACTGATTTGTGGCCAACCCAAGAAGTTGTAAGTGCAAAGGAAGATGGCTTGGAACTATGGTTCTCAACTTGACTTTGGATAATACAAAATTATATTTCTGCTAGAGATTTTGTGAATGTATGTCTATGTGTCTTTTATACATGAATTTTATTGAGGTTTGTCCAATAGAGCACTATAAGGGGAATCTAGATGGAAGAGAAAATGTCGAGGACTCATTTTGGTAATTGCTTTTAATTATACTTATTTTTGTGACTCCCTACCTCTCTGAAAGGAATAAAATAGAGGCAAAGAGTGGCCTAGGAAGGCCTGTTTCCCACATTCTGATAGGTGGAAGGTGGCCTTTTGTTCATTTCATATCCGAAATGAAGCTAAAAACATACTTTGCAAGGGGAGAAGAAGAGAGTCAGTATCCATCAATCATCGTCAGCCATGATGGATGTGTTAGTTACTTTGAAAAAAACCACAATGACCAAAAGAGTCTTATGGAAGAAAGAGTTTATTCTGGCTTATGGTTCCAGAGGCACAGTCCATAATGTCAGGAGAGGCATGAAAACAGATATCCAGAGCTGAAATCTGAGGGATCACATCTGTAGCAGCAAGAATGAAGCAAAGAGAGCCAACCTAGGTGAGGAGAGTCTGGGAACTTTCAGTGGCCTTCCTCCAGCAAGGCTGTACTTTCCTATAACTTTTCTAAATAGTGCCACTGAGTGGGGGCCAAAGATTCAAACAGCCAAGCCTATAGGGCACATTTTCCATTTAAATCACCACGAGGGCACAGTAATTTGTTTTTGGCCATCATTACTGTATTTTATTGAGCGATGTTTACTGGTTTTTTTTTTTGAAGGCCATCACAAAATGAAATTTATAGTTAAGAAACCAGAGCACAGTTGTACAATGATTGACATGCCCAAGGCAGGGCAATGACAAATGCATATGAAAGTGACTTTAATAGTTTTGATTGCTAGAGCATATTTAAGGCTTGTACCCTTATTGACTAGTCATTCTCTCCTGCTTCTGTCACGAGGCCCTTTTATATGCCAGGTAACTCGATTTTTCTAGTTAATTAATTTAATTTAATCAGGATATAAAGTATTGTATTTTATTATGGAATTTTGAAAGAAATTTTGGTTTTATGGGTCCTTCTCCCTCCTTTATGTGGCATCAGTGATTCAACTAAGGACCTATTATGTGCTAAATGTATGCTTTACTGCTGAACAAGACAATTATTGTGTTCCTGATTTAAAATTTGTTATAAAACTTTACTCTTCCATATTTTGGAGCAATTTTTCCAAACTATAGCATGAAGTTTCAATTCAGCCTGTGACCTAGTCTTGTAGGTAAAGCTTCTTTTTCCTGTTATTGACTGTAGACTTATTTCTCACATAATGTATTATGGTTGTGGTTTCGCTCCCTCCACTCCTCTCAATTTTCCCACCTCCCCTCCCATTGGATCTACTCCCTTTCTGTCTCCTGAGAAACCAAACAGGATTCTACATGTTAATAACATAAGTAATTAATATAATAAGATAGAACAAACACTAATGCACCAGAATAGGACAAAAGAAACAACAGAAAGACGAGGCCAAGAAAAGACAAAAGAAACACGTAGGTGCAGAGATTCCCTAACCACTCATTTACACACATTTATACACAATCCCATAAGAACACTCAACTGTAAGCCATAATATATATGCAAAGGGTCTGTAGGACAAAATAGAGAAATATATGTAATTAAATATATAAATAAAATGATACGAAACAAAAAAATAAGACTAGAAAAAGCCCTAATATGACATTGTAAAACTAGGAACCCCAATGGTTCTGTTGAGTTAGTTTTCTGTTGCTATCTGTTACTGGGCATGCAGCCTACCTTTAGGAGTGTTTTGTTTCCTCAGTGAGATTTCCTTGGAGAAAACTGAATTTTCATTTGCAATTGGCTATTGATGGAAGATAGCTTCGGGGTCAGGGACAGGGACATGTGTCTACTTCTTTCAGCTCTAGGATTCCACCTGTTGCCAACCTGTGCAGGCCCTGTGCAGGCTGCCTCAGTCTCTATGAGTTCATATGTGTTTCAACCTGATGGTTTAGAGGGCCTGGTTTCTTTGGTGTTCTCTATCCCTCTGGCTATCACATTCTTTCTTCCTCCCCTTCTGAAGGGTTCCCTGACCCCTGATCAGAGGGATTTGCTGGAGATGCCCCATGAAGTTGAGTGTTGCTAGGTTTTTCACTCTCTGTGCATTGCCTGGCTGTTAATCTCTGCATTTGTTCTCATCTGCTGCAGGGAGAAGCTTCTCTGATGATGGCAGAGCAAGACAGTAGATCTCATGAGAAGTCATTTTACTGCTGTGTTCTTTTAATAGTAGATCAGTAGTATTTGGGTTTCTCCTAAGTTTCTGAGCTATCTAGTCTTCAGTTCTTGGTCACCCAAGATTGGGTATGGCTTCCATTTTGTGGAGTGGGCCTTAACTCAAACCAGACATTGACTGGTTACTCCAATAAGCTTTGCACACCACTGTGCCAGCATATCTTGCATTCAAGATATAATTGTAAATCAGAAGGTTTGTAGATGTGTTGGTGCTTATCACTCTCACTTGGTAGCATGCAGAAAAATCTTCCAATATCATGATTACTAGTCTGTACAGATGAGGTTTTAGGTAGGCACCAGCTTGACTTCTCTATGTTCAGTGGGTTATAAAAGTGGTGTCTTCAACAATAGGACCTTTCCACCACTTGCTATCTATAGTCTTGATAACAGCTTGGGTTGTTTGTAGGTTCCTATAAGACCCATTTAACCAACAGCTCAATTAGATATAACCCCATTTCTGGTACTTGAAACTGTATTTGGTGACAAGGCATGTTCAGTTTGGGCTCTGTCTTCCCCATTATTTTGTGATTTAGATTGCACTCATATATGTATATGTTTTAGGAAGCATCTTCTGTTTACATACTATTCTTCAAAAAGGACTTAATTTTAGCTGTCTCCGCATATTCCCTACCTTGTTCCCCTCTTCCTTGCTCTTCTCTACTTGATTCCCCTATTCCAGTAACCTTCAGGAACTATCGATTCTATTTCCCTTTCCTAGATTTGCTTGATCTAGTAGTCTGGATTGGCATCTATGATCTCTTAAGAGTTTGTAGCACATCTGTCCAGACCCCTCTGGCTTTTAGCATTTCCATTGAGAACTCAGGAGTTGAGAGGCAGGGAGGAAGGGATGCTACATCAGATGGTCTGCTATAGAGCTGGGGATGAGACTGGGAGATTGCATTTGGAGAAGAGGGAGAAGGAAGATCTCTGCAGCTAGACTATCTGCTTCACTGACCAGAGTCTTGAATCTTTTAAAAGACAGATGTCTGGGCTGGAGAGATGGCTCAGTGGTTAAGAGCACTGACTGTTCTCCCAGAGGTCCTGAGTTCAAATCCCAGCAACCATATGGTGGCTCACAACCATCTGTAATGGGATCTGATGCCTTCTTCTGGTGTGTCTGAAGACAGCCACAGTGTACTCATATATAGTAAATAAATAATTAAAAAAAAGACAGATGTCACATTTATATTCATGTAAACCTTGATTTGATGGGTGTGCAGTCTTGGAGTTGATATTTTGAAAAGGCATCTGAGGTACTATGATTGTGAAGCCAAGGTTCAGCTCAGTAATGGAAACAGTTCTTCCTGGTACCATCATCATACAATGTCCAGAAAATAAAGGATCAGCAAAGTATCTGATCGCTGGTATTTACGAAGCTCTCTACAAAATGCTTCATAAGTGTGTGTTCCCTGATTTCACTTTTCTTTGAATTGAATAGAGTTGAATAGCCTTTTATAACAATAACACTCCCACCCCAAGGCCTACCCACAGAGAATACAGTGGAACGGAGAGTGCTGTAAAATAACTTTCATTGACCAGTTGTAATTGTCATTTCAGAGGCTTATTGCTGAAAAAACTCAGATGTTCTGGCCCAGACTCATCTTCAAGCTGACTTACTCAAATGGGCTTCTCTCAGCTTCTGGTTGAACTGCTCTGCTTGGCTTGCAACTAACTCTGGCGATCTGTTCCTCTGGCCCCTTCTCATTCTCTGGCTCATGCCATCTTCACTTGCATCCTGCTTCTGTAAAACTTTCCTGGGAAAACCTCTCTCTCTCTCTCTCTCTCTCTCTCTCTCTCTCTCTCTCTCTCTCTCTCACTGCTCTTTTAAGTCACTTCTCCTTTCTGTCTGTCTAATGAGAGTTGGGCATACCTTATCTCTGACTCATTCTGTCAAATCTTTCTCTGGTTCATCACTTTGTCTGTCCCTCAATCTGACATCATTTTTCAAACATGGCTGCTTCCTTCCACAAACTCACCCTACCTCCATTGTTTGGGATTAAAGGCGTATACTAAGGGCATTGTCTATATTCCAGCCAGAGGGTTTAAAGTGTGTTTGTATTCCAGCTAGATCACACTGAGCTAGAAGGTCTTTGGATCCCTTGTCAGAGCAGCCATGTTGCTGGTTGAAAATTCCTCTACAGAGTACAATTTGGAAAAAATATTCTTGAGTGTTACAGGTGTTTATTGTCAAGCTTGGAATTATATTTCCAATCGTTTGTTTTGAACATTGGCATTCAGAATGACCATGGAGATTCTTTATGATGTACTTCATCCTTTTACTGATGTAAATGTACCCTAAACTGATTGGGCACAAAGTGGTTGTAAAATAACCAAATTTATCAATGTTGCTAAAAATGCAAATGTTAGCAAGGTATACTGATGTGTGCCTGTCATCCATGACTTTTGAATGCTGAGACAGGAGGATCAGAAGTTTAATGCCATCTGGACTACATAGCAAGAAGGAGAAAAGGAAAAGAAACCTTAAATGAAAACCTGAGTTGTTTGAGATAAGTCTAAGAAGGCAATGAGTTAACAGTATTAGTCTGTATAAACTCAACAGTTACAGATAATAAAAAAGTCCCCATGTAGATCCTTTTGTGATTTTCTAAGAGTAGAGTATCATTGGAACCCCCATCTTTGAATGAATAATTTAGTGATGGTAATCCTGTATGGTCCCAAATCGTCTCCTTAGTCACTGAAGTTGTCTTTGCAGCACCAACTGAAGGCCTATTCAGTCTGGTTCACATTTATTCAGAGTGATTTTGCAGACCAGTCTGTTAAAGACTGAAACGAGTATGTACAGAGTTGTTCCTGTTTGAAGGACTGTGGTTATTCATTTACTCCATGCTGTCTCTTTCGTGTGTGAATGTGTTCATGTATGTGTTTGTCTATGTGTCTGTGTATGCGTGCTGATATGAGTTCTTGTGTGTGTGTGTGTGTGTGTGTGTGTGTGTGTGTGTGTGTGTGTGTAGGGGCAGAGGTATCTTCTTCAATCACTCTTTGAGTCAGGGTCACTCTCTGAAGCTATAGGTTGCTAATTTCTGATATTGGTTGGTCAACAAGTGGTGTGAATCCTTCTGTCTGGGATTACAGGCAAACTGTCACTGCAATGCATTTTAAAAGCAGGTGCTGGGAATCAGTTCATGTCTCTATTCTTGCATGACAATATCTTTAATGGCTGAGGCTCCTCACCTAGCTCCTGTTGGCAGTTTTGTGTTAGATTTTTTTTTTTTTTATTAACTTGAGTATTTCTTATATACATTTCGAGTGTTATTCCCTTTCCCGGTTTCCGGGCAAACATCCCCCTCCCCCCTCCCCTTCCTTATGGGTGTTCCCCTCCCAACCCTCCCCCCATTGCCGCCCTCCCCCCATAGACTAGTTCACTGTGGGTTCAGTCTTAGCAGGACCCAGGGCTTCCCCTTCCACTGGTGCTCTTACTAGGATATTCATTGCTACCTATGGGGTCAGAGTCCAGGGTCAGTCCATGTATAGTCTTTAGGTAGTGGCTTAGTCCCTGGAAGCTCTGGTTGCTTGGCATTGTTGTACTTTTGGGGTCTCGAGCCCCTTCAAGCTCTTCCAGTTCTTTCTCTGATTCCTTCAATAGGGGACCTATTCTCAGTTCAGTGGTTTGCTGCTGGCATTCGCCTCTATATTTGCTGTATTCTGGCTGTGTCTCTCAGGAGCGATCTACATCCGGCTCCTGTCAGTCTGCACTTCTTTGCTTCATCCATCTTGTCTAATTGGGTGGCTGTATATGTATGGGCCACATGTGGGGCAGGCTCTGAATGGGTGTTCCTTCAGTCTCTGTTTTAATCTTTGCCTCTCCCTTCCCTGCCAAGGGTATTCTTTTTCCTCATTTAAAGAAGGAGTGAAGCATTCACATTTTGATCATCCGTCTTGAGTTTCGTTTGTTCTAGGGATCTAGGGTAATTCAAGCATTTGGGCTAATAGCCACTTATCAATGAGTGCATACCATGTATGTCTTTCTGTGATTGGGTTAGCTCACTCAGGATGATATTTTCCAGTTCCAACCATTTGCCTACGAATTTCATAAACTCGTTGTTTTTGATAGCTGAGTAATATTCCATTGTGTAGATGTACCACATTTTCTGTATCCATTCCTCTGTTGAAGGGCATCTGGGTTCTTTCCAGCTTCTGGCTATTATAAATAAGGCTGCGATGAAGATAGTGGAGCACGTGTCTCTTTTATATGTTGAGGCATCTTTTGGGTATATGCCCAAGAGAGGTATAGCTGGATCATCAGGCAGTTCAATGTCCAATTTTCTGAGGAACCTCCAGACTGATTTCCAGAATGGTTTTACCAGTCTGCAATCCCACCAACAATGGAGGAGTGTTCCTCTTTCTCCACATCCTCGCCAGCATCTGCTGTCACCTGAGTTTTTGATCTTAGCCAATCGCACTGGTGTGAGGTGAAATCTCAGGGTTGTTTTGATTTGCATTTCCCTTATGACTAAAGATGTTGAACATTTCTTTAGGTGTTTCTCAGCCATTCGGCATTCCTCAGCTGTGAATTCTTTGTTTAGCTCTGAACCCCATTTTTTAATAGGGTTATTTGTTTCCCTGCGGTCTAACTTCTTGAGTTCTTTGTATATTTTGGAAATAAGGCCTCTATCTGTTGTAGGATTGGTAAAGATCTTTTCCCAATCTGTTGGTTGCCGTTTTGTCCTAACCACAGTGTCCTTTGCCTTACAGAAGCTTTGCAGTTTTATGAGATCCCATTTGTCGATTCTTGATCTTAGAGCATAAGCCATTGGTGTTTTGTTCAGGAAATTTTTTCCAGTGCCCATGTGTTCCAGATGCTTCCCTAGTTTTTCTTCTATTAGTTTGAGTGTGTCTGGTTTGATGTGGAGGTCCTTGATCCACTTGGACTTAAGCTTTGTACAGGGTGATAAGGATGGATCGATCTGCATTCTTCTACATGTTGCCCTCCAGTTGAACCAGCACCATTTGCTGAAAATACTATCTTTTTTCCATTGGATGGTTTTGGCTCCTTTGTCAAAAATCAAGTGACCATAGGTGTGTGGGTTCATTTCTGGGTCTTCAATTCTATTCCATTGGTCTATCTGTCTGTCTCTGTACCAATACCATGCAGTTTTTATCACTATTGCTCTGTAATACTGCTTGAGTTCAGGGATAGTGATTCCCCCTGAAGTCCTTTTATTGTTGAGGATAGCTTTAGCTATCCTAGGTTTTTTGTTATTCCAGATGAATTTGCAAATTTTTCTGTCTAACTCTTTGAAGAATTGGATTGGTATTTTGATGGGGATTGCATTGAATCTGTAGATTGCTTTTGGTAAAATGGCCATTTTTACTATATTAATCCTGCCAATCCATGAGCATGGGAGATCTTTCCATCTTCTGAGGTCTTCTTCAATTTCTTTCCTCAGTGTCTTGAAGTTCTTATTGTACAGATCTTTTACTTGCTTGGTTAAAGTCACACCGAGGTACTTTATATTATTTGGGTCTATTATGAAGGGTGTCGTTTCCCTAATTTCTTTCTCGGCTTGTTTCTCTTTTGTATAGAGGAAGGCAACTGATTTATTTGAGTTAATTTTATACCCAGCCACTTTGCTGAAGTTGTTTATCAGCTTTAGTAGTTCTCTGGTGGAACTTTTGGGATCACTTAAATATACTATCATGTCATCTGCAAATAGTGATATTTTGACCTCTTCTTTTCCGATCTGTATCCCTTTGATCTCCTTTTGTTGTCTGATTGCTCTGGCTAGAACTTCAAGAACTATATTGAATAAGTAGGGAGAGAGTGGGCAGCCTTGTCTAGTCCCTGATTTTAGTGGGATTGCTTCAAGTTTCTCTCCATTTAGTTTAATGTTAGCAACTGGTTTGCTGTATATGGCTTTTACTATGTTTAGGTATGGGCCTTGAATTCCTATTCTTTCCAGGACTTTTATCATGAAGGGGTGTTGAATTTTGTCAAATGCTTTCTCAGCATCTAATGAAATGATCATGTGGTTCTGTTCTTTCAGTTTGTTTATATAATGGATCACGTTGATGGTTTTCCGTATATTAAACCATCCCTGCATGCCTGGGATGAAGCCTACTTGATCATGGTGGATGATTGTTTTGATGTGCTCTTGAATTCGGTTTGCCAGAATTTTATTGAGTATTTTTGCGTCGATATTCATAAGGGAAATTGGTCTGAAGTTCTCTTTCTTTGTTGTGTCTTTGTGTGGTTTAGGTATAAGAGTAATTGTGGCTTCATAGAAGGAATTCGGTAGGGCTCCATCTGTTTCAATTTTGTGGAATAGTTTGGATAATATTGGTATAAGGTCTTCTATGAAGGTTTGATAGAATTCTGCACTAAACCCGTCTGGACCTGGGCTCTTTTTGGTTGGGAGACCTTTAATGACTGCTTCTATTTCCTTAGGAGTTATGGGGTTGTTTAACTGGTTTATCTGTTCCTGATTTAACTTCGATACCTGGTATCTGTCTAGGAAATTGTCCATTTCCTGAAGATTTTCAAATTTTGTTGAATATAGGTTTTTATAGTAAGATCTGATGATTTTTTGAATTTCCTCCGAATCTGTAGTTATGTCTCCCTTTTCATTTCTGATTTTGTTAATTTGGACACACTCTCTGTGTCCTCTCGTTAGTCTGGCTAAGGGTTTATCTATCTTGTTGATTTTCTCAAAGAACCAACTTTTGGTTCTGTTGATTCTTTCTATGGTCCTTTTTGTTTCTACTTGGTTGATTTCAGCTCTGAGTTTGATTATTTCCTGCCTTCTACTCCTCCTGGGTGTATTTGCTTCTTTTTGTTCTAGAGCTTTTAGGTGTGCTGTCAAGCTGCTGACATATGCTCTTTCCTGTTTCTTTCTGCAGGCACTCAGCGCTATGAGTTTTCCTCTTAGCACAGCTTTCATTGTGTCCCATAAGTTTGAGTATGTTGTATCTTCATTTTCATTAAATTCTAAAAAGTTTTTAATTTCTTTCTTTATTTCTTCCTTGACCAGGTTATCATTGAGTAGAGCATTGTTCAATTTCCACGTATATGTGGGCATTCTTCCCTTATTGTTATTGAAGACCAGTTTTAGGCCGTGGTGGTCCGATAGCACGCATGGGATTATTTCTATCTTTCTATACCTGTTGAGGCCCGTTTTTTGACCAATTATATGGTCAATTTTGGAGAAAGTACCATGAGGAGCTGAGAAGAAGGTATATCCTTTTGCTTTAGGATAGAATGTTCTATAAATATCCGTTAAGTCCATTTGGCTCATGACTTCTCTTAGTCTGTCTACATCACTGTTTAATTTCTGTTTCCATGATCTGTCCATTGATGAGAGTGGGGTGTTGAAATCTCCCACTATTATTGTGTGAGGTGCAATGTGTGTTTTGAGCTTTAGTAAGGTTTCTTTTACATATGTAGGTGCCCTTGTATTTGGGGCATAGATATTTAGGATTGAGAGTTCATCTTGGTTGATTTTTCCTTTGATGAATATGAAGTGTCCTTCCTTATCTTTTTTGATGACTTTTAGTTGGAAATTGATTTTATTTGATATTAGAATGGCTACTCCAGCTTGCTTCTTTTGACCATTTGCTTGGAAAGTTGTTTTCCAGCCTTTCACTCTGAGGTAGTGTCTGTCTTTGTCTCTGAGGTGTGTTTCCTTTAGGCAGCAGAATGCAGGGTCCTCGTTGCGTATCCAGTTTGTTAATCTATGTCTTTTTATTGGGGAGTTGAGGCCATTGATATTGAGAGATATTAAGGAATAGTGATTATTGCTTCCCGTTATATTCATATTTGATGTGAGGTTATGTTTGTGTGCTTTCATTCTCTTTGTTTTGTTGCCAAGACGATTAGTTTCTTGCTTCTTCTAGGGTATAGCTTGCCTCCTTATGTTGGGCTTTACCATTTATTATCCTTTGTAGTGCTGGATTTGTAGAAAGATATTGTGTAAATTTGGTTTTGTCATGGAATATCTTGGTTTCTCCATCAATGTTAATTGAGAGTTTTGCTGGATACAGTAATCTGGGCTGGCATTTGTGTTCTCTTAGGGTCTGTATAACATCAGTCCAGGATCTTCTGGCCTTCATAGTTTCTGGCGAGAAGTCTGGTGTGATTCTGATAGGTCTCCCTTTATATGTTACTTGACCTTTTTCCCTTACTGCTTTTAATATTCTTTCTTTATTTTGTGCGTTTGGTGTTTTGACAATTATGTGACGGGAGGTGTTTCTTTTCTGGTCCAATCTATTTGGAGTTCTGTAGGCTTCCTGTATGTCTATGGGTATCTCTTTTTTTAGGTTAGGGAAGTTTTCTTCTATGATTTTGTTGAAGATATTTACTGGTCCTTTGAGCTGGGAGTCTT